>NC_084635.1:3211638-3249138 GCF_033978795.1 Nerophis ophidion
TGCAGGTTCGCTTCCCACCTATTGACATCCAAAAAAATCGCTGCCGTTGTGTCCTTGGGCAGGACACTTCACCCTTTGCCGCTCACACCGATGAATGAATGATGAATGAATGATTGGTTGTGGTCGGAGGGGCCGTAGGTGCAAACCTTTAGTCTACCCCAGGGCGGCTGTGGCTACAGATGTAGCTTACCACCACCAGGTGTGAATGAATGATGGGTTCCCACTTCTCTGTGAGCGCTTTGAGTATCTAACAATAGAAAAGCGCGATATAAATCTAATCCATTATTATTATTATTAGGGTCCTTGGCCCATGGCAAAGGACTCCACAGGAGTCCTTTGCCATGGGCCAAGGACCCTATTGAAACTGCTGTGTTTTATTATTATTCCGCACCTACGCGCTGTAATTTGACCCCCTTAACATGCTTCAAAACTCACCAAATTTGACACACGTTGGTATAGCAAACCTTCCCAACATATTAAGCAACCAATCCCCCAAAATGAAAATTGCGCTCTAGCGCCCCCTAGGAAAAAATTACAGACAAAACTGCATGTAACTTCTGTTAGGAATGTCATAGCGACATGAAACAAAAACTCCTATGTAGGTCTGACTTAGACCCAATTTTCATACACTCACTTCTTTCAGCAAAAATCTACAGGAAGTTGGCAAAAACCCCTTCAAAATAGAATTTTCGCAAAAAATGCAATTTTTGCCTCTTTGCGCTGTAATTTGACCCCTTTAAAATGCTTCAAAAGTCACCAAACTTGGCGCACACATTAGGACTGGCGAATATTGCCATCTAATGAAAAAACCAAAACTCAAAATTGCGCTCTAGCGCTATTTTTGAATAAAACACTGAAAAAACTGCTCCTAGGAAGAAAACACAGACAAAACTGCTTGTAACTTCCGGTAAGAATGTTGGAGGGACATGAAACAAAAACCTCTATGTAGGTCTCGCTTAGACCTACATTTCATAGATTGACAACCCCCAACAAAAATCAACAGGAAGTTTGCAATCCCCCCTTCAAAACAAAAGTTTTGTAAAAACCTGTCACCTTTTTTCAAAAGTTATCTCCTCTGAGCGCGTTTGTCGTTTCGGCTTCAAACTCGCACAGGAGAGGGATTGAACCCTTCTGATTAAAAGTACAGAACGGAGTTTTGATTACTGCTCCGGTTTTGATTTTACGCGCAAAGTTACCTAAAAAATGCAATTTTTGCCTCTTTGAGCTGTAATTTGACCCCTTTAAAATGCTTCAAAGTGCAAGTTAACGCTCTACTATACAAAGCGAAAGCCATTTATCAACAACATCCAGAAACGCCGATCTGTAATTTGACCCCCTTACCATGCTTTAAAACTCACCAAATTTTACACACACATCAGGACTGGCGAAAATTGCCATCTAATAAAAAACCAAACCCTAAAAATCAAAATTGCGCTTTAGCGCCCCCTAGGAAAAACCCCAGACAAAACTGCATGTAACTTCTGTTAGAAATCTCGTACAGACATGAAATAAAAACCTCTATGTTGGTCTGACTTAGAACAGGGCTTGAGTAGCGGCGGCAGCAGCCAAAGGCGGACCCGACCAACGCTGCTTGTAGCTTTAATTATTATTATTATTATTTAAACGGGGATAGCAGCTCCATTCTATGTGTCATACTTGATCATTTCGCAATATATTTTTGCTGAAAGGATTTAGTAGAGAACATCCACGATAAAGTTTGCAACTTTTGGTCGCTAACAGAAAAGCCTTGCCTGTACAGGAAGTAGCAGACGATGACATCACCGGTGTGAGGGCTCCTCACATCCTCACATTGTGTTTAATGGGAGCCTCCAACAAAAAGAGCTATTCGGGCCGAGAAAACAACAATTTCCCCATTAATTTGAGCGAGGATGAAAGATTTGTGTTTGAGGATATTGATAGTGACGGACTAGAAAAAAATGAAATAAAAATCAGGTTAAAAAAAAAACTTGATTGCATTGGGACGGATTCAGATGTTTTTAGACACATTTACTAGGATAAATCTGGGAAATCCCTTATCTTTCTATTGTGTTGCTAATGTTTCAGTGAGTTAAATAGTACCTGATAGTCAGAGGGGTGTGTCCACGGGTGTGTTGACACCAGTGTCTGAGGGAAGTTGACGGCAGCTGTATGGACGGCACAAGCTCAGCTGATCTCCGGTAAGAGGCGACTATTTACCACAATTTTCTCACTGAAAACTGCCGGTTGACATTTGGTCAGGATCCATGTTCGCTTGAACGCTCTGATCCATAGTAAAGCTTGACATCCGGGTGTTTTAAACAAGGAATCACAGTGTGTTTGTGTGGCTAAAGGCTAAAGCTTCCCACCTCCATCTTTCTACTTTGACTTCTCCATTATTAATTGAACAAATTGCAAAAGATTCAGCAACACAGATGTCCAGAATACTGTGTAATTATGCGGTTAAAGCAGACAACTTTTAGCTGTGTGTGTGTGTGCAGTGCTAATATTTCCTAACAGTCCGTGACGTCACGCGTACACGTCATCATTCCGCGACGTTTTCAACATGACACTTTGCGGGAAATTTAAAATTGCAATTTAGTAAACTAAAAAGGCCATATTGTCATGTGTTGCAATGTTAATATTTCATCATTGATATATAAACTATCAGACTGTGTGGTCGCTAGTAGTGGCTTTCAGTAGGACTTTAAATAAGATGAAATATCTCAAATAAGGCTGATATTTGCTTATTTTCTGTCTGATAAGATAATTCTTCTCACTAAGCCAGGGGTGTCCAAATTTTTTCCACTGAGGGCCGAACACGGAAAAATTAAAGCATGCGGGGCCAGTTTGATATTTTTCATTTTCAAACCATAACAAAATATATGGATTTTTTATTTTTATTTTTTTTCTTACTTTTAGGTCTCCCGGGGACCATAATGGGTCTAAGTCATTAAAATGTTAAAAACTAGTCAAAATATTATTTTTTATTTATTTAACAAAAACAGTAAATCTCTACAGTATATCAACTTCAGGTTGATATAAAATTAAAAAACCCCCAAAAAGGTTTTATGCCTTTTTTTGGCAAAAACAACTTTGTTTTTTATAATAAAACTGAAATATGCATCAATATTTCCCCCCACTGCCCAAAACATTCAAAAAGCAATGTTTGATGTGAAGTAATTACAGCCTTAAAAAGATCAATAATGCAGGACACCATTCATTTTAATTCATTATTATTTTTGAGTAATTACAGTAAAAAGTTAAATAAAATCCCAATAAATACCTTTGGGATCCAAAAGCTGATACATTTTTATTAGGTTTTTTTGTTACATTCAACACTTACGTTATGGGATCAACTTCAGATAAATCTGAAGATTTTACGTTTGAACTATTATTTTGTTTGTTTTATGCTCTTTTGTCAAAGAAAATGTTTTTGGATGGCAACCACACAAAATATGCAATATTTTCCACATAAGACATTTTAAAGTGGCATTTTTTTAAATAATTGGAGCCTTTATAAGGTCAATAATTCATTAGAACATTGATTTTTTTTAATTTTTTTTTTGGAGCAATGGCAGCTTTGTGTCAACATTGCAACTTTTTCTAGTTAGCTTTCACTTCGTTCCACTTTTTTTTAAATGTTTTTTATTTTTTATTTTTGCAATAGCATTTCTAGAATTAGCACAATTAGCTGCGGGGCGCAAATGGCCCCCGGGCCGCACTTTGGACACCGCTGCACTAAGCAGACTTTATGTTAGAGTGTTTTACTTGTTTTAAGGGTTTTGGTCCTAAATGATCTCAGTAAGATATTACAGCTTGTTGCTGAGATTTGATGACCTAAATTGAGTAAAAGATGCTTGAAACTAGAATAGCAAATGTTGCAAAACTGTGTCATTGTCATGTTTAGTTTGGTTTTTGCACTCTGTCAGTTACTGTTTTTTCACTCCCTGTTTTGTTTCCATGACTACCAATCAGTTCCCCTGTCCTCACGACCCACGCACCTGATTCATTTCAACTCACGCACCTGTTTTCAATCACCACAGCACTATTTAAGCCTGTAGTTGCCAGGCAGTCAGTATGGTGACATCACCCTCTACACACCCTTGTTATTCAAGCCGATGATCCATGCTGCTCTTTTTCATGCTCTTTTCTCCTTCCAAGTAAGTTTTCTTTATTCATGCCATAGTTTTGCCTTTGTGTTAGTTTTGTTTTCTTAGCAAAGTTTTGAACCTCTGCTGAGAGCGCCTTTCGTTTGTTAGTTTTTTTTTCCGAGTTGAGATTAAAATCATGTTTTTACCTTCACGCCATGTCCGTTCCAGTCGCTTTGCACCACGGGAAAACAAATTATTCATTTGCAATCAACCAATCAATCAATCCATCCATAGCGTCTTTTCGTGTCATCCTCGCCACATTTGGGCCCTAAATGGTTGTCAAAGTGCACCAACATGTTGGAATACCTCCTCAGACTTCTTCTGTCCAGGTGAGATGCACGATTTATTGAATTGAAATAATTATTTCAAACCTGCACAGTACAACTAAACAGTTTTTTTTTTTACATTTTGGCAGAAATATTAATGCAAGGCTTGAAAAGGGCTTGGTTGAAGCAGATGCTTATAATAGCCCAACCCCTCTCACTCATTCCACATTTAACATAATCAATATAATACAAGAACAATACTCTATAAACAAAAACAAGAAAAACTCCTGTACACAAACAAAACTATGAGACAAGACAAGACAAGACCAAACATACACACGACAAAATCACACCAAAGTCCACTTCATGACACTCACAACTATAGAAATACTTTTTTAAA
Organism: Nerophis ophidion; assembly: GCF_033978795.1. Classification (NCBI taxonomy): domain Eukaryota; kingdom Metazoa; phylum Chordata; class Actinopteri; order Syngnathiformes; family Syngnathidae; genus Nerophis; species Nerophis ophidion. Next base: position 3,216,435 of record NC_084635.1, read on the forward strand.
GTAATAATTTCTTACTTCAAGCATGAAAAAAAATCACAATGCCGAGCGCATATCATGATGTGAAGAAAACGGCACTGGCATTTACTTCATTTAAGAATATTTTTCAACATATTGGGCAAAAAGGTTTTTCTTTTTTTTCTACAAAGTGCACTTGTTATTAGTGACAATATAATAGTAATAATAGATTTCATTATTATACCAAAAAGTTCTATTTTGGTTTCATCTGACCACAGGACATTCTCCCAATCCTCTGCTGTATCATCCATGTATCCATTTTGGTATAAACTCAACTGGTCGTGTTTGGAGGAAGAAGAATACTGAGTTGCATCCCAAGAACACCATACCTACTGTGAAGCATGGGGGTGGAAACATCATGCTTTGGGGCTGTTTTTCTGCTAAGGGGACAGGACGATTGATCCGTGTTAAGGAAAGAATGAATGGGGCCATGTATCGTGAGATTTGGAGCCAAAACCTCCTTCCATCAGTGAGAGCTCTGAATGGTTGACCAAATACTTATTTTCCACAAATAAAATCTTTAAAATTCCTACAATGTGAATTCCTGGATTTTTTTTTCACATTCTGTCTCTCCCAGTTGAAGTGTACCTATGATGAAAATGACAGACCTCTGTCATCATTTGAAGTGGGAGAACTTGCACAATCGCTGGCTGACTAAATACTTTTTTGCCCCCCCCTGCACGGGTAAAGATATGTTGACTGGGTAAAAGAAGGAGGCACCAGTTTGACTCCAGGATGCAGGGAAGGTAGGTAATGTGCAGGTAAATATATGTTGTCTGGGTAAAGGCAGGAAACCCCAGCAAAAGTCGGTCCCGTCCATCGCTGCTTGCAGCTTTAATTTTACTTGTTTTGGAAAGTCTCGACAAGCTGAATTTTCTTGTTCTTTTGGCAGATAATTTCACTTAGTTCATATAAAATAACCCTTATTTTTGTATTTATTTTTTGTTTGTTTTTGAACACTGACTTTTTGCAGTGTAGTGTTGGGGGGGTTAAATAAAGGCAGCAGCTTGCAGCTTTTATCAGTCAGCGGAGACATCACAAGCAGTCCCATGTGTGGAAGTTCTATTTACAGCAAGAGGTGGGAGTGTGAGGTGAAGCTGGGAGAAAAGATGAACACTTAGCAGCTTATCTCAGACGCTCCCACTGGAACGCAGGACTCTGATTGCCAACTGCTTGCCTGCGTGTCACAGAATCAGATAGGGTAACTCCGCCGGGCGTCCACTGCAGCTGCTCTCCAAACATGCAAGCATGCATCAACAGGAGGATGTTTGCTTCAGAAGGGGCGCCCCAAAGAAGAGGGGGTTTAAAAATATCAATCAATCAATCAATGTTTACTTATATAGCCCTAAATCACTAGTGTCTCAAAGGGCTGCACAAACCACTACGACATCCTCGGTAGGCCCACATAAGGGCAAGGAAAACTCACACCCAGTGGGACGTCGGTGACAATGATGACTATGAGAACCTTGGAGAGGAGGAAAGCAATGGATGTCGAGCGGGTCTAACATGATACTGTGAAAGTTCAATCCATAATGGATCCAACACAGTCGCGAGAGTCCAGTCCAAAGCGGATCCAACACAGCAGCGAGAGTCCCATTCACAGCGGAGCCAGCAGGAAACCATCCCAAGCGGAGGCTGAGTCATCATTCTTTGTGCTGAACAGTCATCAGGTCAGGATATTTGTTAAGAAGTAAAAAAAATATTGTCACACACACTAGGTGTGGTGAAATGACCCCTCTGTATTTGACCCATCGTCTTGTTCACCCCCTGGGAGGTGAGGGGAGCAGTGAGCAGCAGTGGTGATCGCCCCCAGGAATCATTTTTGGTGATTCAACCCCCCAATTCCAACCCTTGATGCTGAGTACCAAGTAGGGAGGTAATGGCTCCCAATTTTATAGTCTTTGGTACACTTGTGTTCAAACACAAGAAAAAAACAAATACAAAAATGAGGAGTATTTTATTTGAGCTAAGCAAAAGTATCTGCCTATAGAACAAGAAAATTCAACTTGTCAAGAATTTCCAAAACACATAAAAATAGCTAACCTCAATGTACTCAAAAATACCTTCAAATAAGTATGTTGTAGTGCATGGGTGTCAAACTCTGGCCCTTGAGGCAATAATAAATTAAGATTAGAGCTGGCCCGCCGGTATTATACAGTGGCGGTGCCGCTGTATCACCGCATTCAACGCTAATTCTCATACTTGCCAACCCTCACGATTTTTCCAGGAGAATCCCGAATTTCAGTGCCTCCCCCGAAAATTTCCACCCGGCCAACAATATTGGGGACGTGCCTTAAAGTACTGCTATTAGCATCCTCTACAACCTGTCGTCACGTCCGCTTTTCCTCCATACAAACAACGTGCCGGCCCAGTCATGTAATATATGTGGCTTCTACACACACACGAGTGAACTTGGTCAACAGCCATACAGGTCACACTGAGGGCGGCCGTATAAACAACTTTAACACTGTCACACTACACTGTGAACCCACACCAAACAAGAATGACAAACACATTTCAGGAGAAATCTGCACCGTAACCCCACATAAACACAACAGACAAATACCCAGAACCCCTTGCAGCACTAACTCTTCCGGGATGCTACAATATACACCAACAAAACTTGATTTTGCATGTCACTATAAAGTTATATAAGCCTTGCTTGTTCAATATTCAATGCAAAACTTGTTTGGGTCCCTATTAAAAGGTTAAGTTGTTCAACTTTGGCCCGCGGCTTTGTTCAGTTTAGAATTTTGGCCCACTCTGTATTTGAGTTTGACACCCCTGCCTTAAAGGAACTGCCTTTAGCGTCCTCATCTGCTTTTCCTCCATTTTAACAGCGTGCCGGCCCGGTCACATAATATATGCATTTTTAACACACACATGAGTGAATGTAGGGCATACTTGGTCAACGGCCATACAGGTCAGACTGAGGGTGGCCGTATAAACAACTTTAACACTGTTACAAATATGCACCACACTGTGAACCCACACCAAAAAAGAAGGACAAACAAATTTCGGGAGAAGAACCACACCGTAACACAACAGAACAAATACCCAGGAACCCTTGCAGCACTAACTCTTCCGGGACGCTACAATATACACCCCCGCTACCAACAAAACTTGATTTTGCATGTCACTATAAAGTTATATAAGCCTTGCTTGTTCAATATTCAATGCAAAAATTGTTTGGGTCTCTATTAAAAGGTTAATTTGTTCAACTTTGGCCCTCGGCTTTGTTCAGTTTAGAATTTTGGCCCACTCTGTATTTGAGTTTGACACCCCTGCCTTAAAGGAACTGCCTTTAGCGTCCTCATCTGCTTTTCCTCCATTTTAACAGCATGCCGGCCCGGTCACATAATATATGCGTTTTTAACACACACATGAGTGAATGTAGGACATACTTGGTCAACGGCCGTACAGGTCAGACTGAGGGTGGCCGTATAAACAACTTTAACACTGTTACAAATATGCACCACACTGTGAACCCACACCAAAAAAGAAGGACAAACACATTTCGGGAGAAGAACCACACCGTAACACAACAGAACAAATACCCAGGAACCCTTGCAGCACTAACTCTTCCGGGACGCTACAATATACACCCCTGCTACCAACAAAACTTGATTTTGCATGTCACTATAAAGTTATATAAGCCTTGCTTGTTCAATATTCAATGCAAAACTTGTTAGGGTCCTTATTAAAAGGTTAATTTGTTCAACTTTGGCCCGCGGCTTTGTTCAGTTTAGAATTTTGGCCCACTCTGTATTTGAGTTTGACACCCCTGTCGTAGTGGTTCGTGTTGTGGTTTGTGCAGCCCTTTGAGACACTAGTGATTTAGGGCTATATAAGTAAACATTGATTGATTGATTGATATATTGTCACTAATAACTAGTGCGCTTTTCTTGGTAGAAAAAAAGAGACCTTTTTGTTCAATATGTTGAGAATTATTCTTAAATGAAGTAAATGCTTGTGCCATTATCTTCACATAATGATATGCGCTCTGCATTATGATTTTTTTACCATAGGGCGCACCGGATTATAAGGCGCACTGCCGATGAATGGTCTATTTACAAACCCCGTTTCCATATGAGTTGGGAAATTGTGTTAGATGTAAATATAAACAGAATACAATGATTTGCAAATCCTTTTCAAGCCATATTCAGTTGAATATGCTACAAAGACAACATATTTGATGTTCAAACTCATAAACTTTATTTTTTTTGCCAATAATAATTAACTTAGAATTTCATGGCTGCAACACGTGCCAAAGTAGTTGGGAAAGGGCATGTTCACCACTGTGTTACATCACCTTTTCTTTTAACAACACTCAATAAACGTTTGGGAACTGAGGAAACTAATTGTTGAAGCTTTGAAAGTGGAATTCTTTCCCATTCTTGTTTTATGTAGAGCTTCAGTCCTTCAACAGTCCGGGGTCTCCGCTGTCCTATTTTACGCTTCATAATGCGCCACACATTTTCATTGGGAGACAGGTCTGGACTGCAGGCGGGCCAGGAAAGTACCCGCACTCTTTTACTATGAAGATACGCTGTTGTAACACGTGGCTTGGCATTGTCTTGCTGAAATAAGCAGGGGCGTCCATGAAATCGTTGCTTGGATGACAACATATGTTGCTCCAAAAGCAGCATTAATGGTGCCTTCACAGATGTGTAAGTTACCCATGCCTTGGGCACTAATACACCCCCATACCATCACACATGCTGGCTTTTGAACTTTGCGCCTATAACCATCTGAATGTTTATGTTCCTCTTTGTTCCGGAAGACACCACTTCCACAATATAATTTGAAATGTGGACTTATCAGACCACAGAACACTTTTCCACTTTGCATCAGTCCATCTTAGATGAGCTCGGGCCCAGCCAAGCTGGCGGCGTTTTAGGATATTGTTGATAAATGGGTTTAGCTTTCGCTTAGTAGAGTTTTAACTTGCACTTACAGATGTAGCGACCAACTGTAGTTACTGACAGTGGTTTTATGAAGTGTTCCTGAGCCCATGTGGTGATATCCTTTACACACTGATGTCTGCTTTTGATGCAGTACCGCCTGATAATATCATCGCTTACGTGCAGTGATTTCTCCAGATTCTCTGAACCTTTTGATGATTTTACGGACCGTAGATGGTAAAATCCCTAAATTCCTTGCACTAGCTCGTTGAGAAATGTTGTTCTAAAACTGTTTGACAATTTGCTTACAAATTGTTGACCCTCACCCCATCCTTGTTTGTAAATTACTTAGCATTTCACGGAAGCTGCTTTTATAGCCAATCATGGCACCCACCTGTTCCCAATTAGCCTGCACACCTGTGGGATGTTCCAAATAAGTGTTTGATGAGCATTCCTCAACTTTATCGGTATTTATTGCCACCTTTCCCAACTTCTTTGTCACGTGTTGCTGGCATCAAATTCTAAAGTTAATGATTATTTGCAACAACAAAAAAAAGTTTATCAGTTTGAACATGAAATATGTTGTCTTTGTAGCATATTCAACTGAATATGGCTTGAAAAGGATTTGCAAATCATTGTATTCTGTTTATATTTACATCTAACACAATTTCCCAACTCGTATGGAAACGGGGTTTGTACAACTTTAAAGATATACCGCACCTCAGTTAGCACCAGACATGCAAAGTAAGGTTGACATTTGATTTGTTTCACATCAGGAGAATGAAAGCAAGGAATAAGTGTTCTTACTGCAGATGAAGCAGGTTTTATGGAAGCTCCTGCCGTTACATTGGATCTCCTCTGCATGGTAGACACTCTTCTCACAGGCTGCACACTTTGCACCGCCTCCCCAGTTCGGCATCTGAGAGCAGAACACAATCATGATGAAACATGGACGAGGCATGGACAACGGTACTGAGACACTTACGGTCTCCACTTTGAGGATTCCTGTAGGAATCATAAGTTTAATGTACTTCCAAGCATGTGCGGTTACTTTGGTGCCGTGACCCGGATGTGGGTTAGGTTTCATAGGTTGAGTGTAACGTCGACTAGCCAGTGCGGTAATGCCAGTTGAGCTATCAGTCTGGTGCTTAATGCACTCCACTCTCATTCCAAAGAACCTAGATTCGAGCCCAAAGCGGAGCAGGATGGTTACTTTGGTGCCGTGACCCGGATGTGGGTTAGGTTTCATAGGTTGAGTGTAACGTCGACTAGCCAGTGCAGTAATGCCAGTTGAGCTATCAGTCTGGTGCTGTGTGCACTCCACTCTCATTCGGAAGAACCTAGATTCGAGCCCCAAGCGGACCAGGATGGTTACTTTGGTGCCGTGACCCGGATGTGGTGGCATGCTTAGTGCAGAAAAAGGCCTTCCCCTCAGCTGTTCCACAAAGTTCGGCATAACAAATACCCCTGAAGATTTTGGTGAAATACATTAAGATTCATACGACTTCTTTCTCAACACACGGATTAAAAGAATGTTGGTAAAACAGTTTTTTTTCCAACTGTACATTTTACTGTCCTGTGCACCAAGGCTACGATATCAATGAAATTCCTTGAGTCTCAATAATGCAAAATGAATTACTGTACTTTTAAAGTCACATCTTTACTGACACCTTATTTTCCAACCAATGTTTTACAACACAAATATAACGTTGAAACATGCTTTTTGACGTTTATTCAGTGTATGTTTGTGGCGTTTATTTGACCATCGAAATTTGGTCATTTTCCATACAGTATTTTACAACACAAATACAACGTTGAAACAACATGCTTTTTGACGTTTATTCAATGTCGGGTTGTGACGTTGATTTGACCATTGAAATTTGGTCATTTTCCAACACATATATAACGTTGGAACATGCTTTGTGACAACGTTTAATCAATGTTGATTTGACCATTGAAATTTGGTCATTTTCCAACCAATATTTTACAACACAAAAACAACATTGAAACAACATGCTTTGTGACGTTTATTCAATGTCGGGTTGTGACGTAGATTTGACCTTTGAAGTTTGGTCATTTTCCAACACATATATAACGTTGGAACATGCTTTGTGACGACTTTGATTCAATATTTTACAACACGAATACAACGTTGAAACAACATGCTTTTTGACGTTTATTCAATGTCAGGTTGTGACGTAGATTCATGGTCATTTTACAACCAATATTTTCCAACACAAATACGTTGAAACATGCTTTTTGACGTTTATTCAATGTCGGGTTTTGACGTTGATTTGACCTTTGAAATTTGGTCATTTTTCAAAACTTATATAACGTTGGAACATGCTTTGTGACAACGTTTAATCAATGTTGATTTGACCATTGAAATTTGGTCATTTTCCAACCAATATTTTACCACACAAAAACAACGTTGAAACAAAATGCTTTTTGACGTTTATTCAATGTCGGGTTGTGACGTTGATTTGACCATTGAAATTTGGTCATTTTCCAACAATTATATAACGTTGGAACATGCTTTGTGACAACGTTTAATCAATGTTGGTTTGACCATTGAAATTTGGTCATTTTCCAACCAATATTTTACCACACAAAAACAACGTTGAAACAAAATGCTTTTTGACGACGTTTATTCAATGTCAGGTTGTAACGTTGATTTGACCTTTGAAGTTTGGTCATTTCCCAACCAATATTTGACAACACAAATACAACGTTGAAGCAACACACTTTTTGACGTTTATTCAATGTCAGGTTGTGACGTAGATTCATGGTCATTTTCCAACCAATATTTTACAACACAAATACAACGTTGAAACATGATTTTTGATGACGTTTAATCAATGTCAGGTTCTGACGTTCATTTGACCATTGAAGTTTGGTCATTTTCCAACCAATATTTTACAACACAAAAACAACTTTGAAACAACATTCTTTGTGATGTTTTATCAGGGTGTGACGTAGATTTGACTATTGAAGTTTGGTCATTTTCCAACACATATATAACGTTGAAACATGCTTTGTGATGACTTTGATTCAATGTCACGTTGTGACGTTGACTTGACCATTGAAATTTGGTCATTTTCCAACCAATATTTGACAACACAAATACAACATTGAAGCAACACACTTTTTGACGTTTATTCAATGTCAGGTTGTGACGTAGATTCATGGTCATTTTCCAACCAATATTTTACAACACAAATACAACGTTCAAACAACAAGCTTTTTGACGTTTATTCAATGTCGGGCTGTGACGTTGATTTGACCTTTGAAATTTGGTCATTTTCCAACACATATATAACGTTGGAACATGCTTTGTGACAACGTTTAATCAATGTTGATTTGACCATTGAAATTTGGTCATTTTCCAACCAATATTTTACAACACAAAAACAACTTTGAAACAACATTCTTTGTGATGTTTTATCAGGGTGTGACGTAGATTTGACTATTGAAGTTTGGTCATTTTCCAACACATATATAACGTTGAAACATGCTTTGTGACGACTTTGATTCAATGTCACGTTGTGACGTTGACTTGACCATTGAAGTTTGGTCATTTTCCAACCAATATTTGACAACACAAATACAACATTGAAGCAACACACTTTTTGACGTTTATTCAATGTCAGGTTGTGACGTAGATTCATGGTCATTTTCCAACCAATATTTTACAACACAAATACAACGTTCAAACAACAAGCTTTTTGACGTTTATTCAATGTCGGGCTGTGACGTTGATTTGACCTTTGAAATTTGGTCATTTTCCAACACATATATAACGTTGGAACATGCTTTGTGACAACGTTTAATCAATGTTGATTTGACCATTGAAATTTGGTCATTTTCCAACCAATATTTTACAACACAAAAACAACATTGAAACAACATGCTTTGTGACGTTTATTCAATGTCAGGTTGGTTGTGACGTAGATTTGACCTTTGAGGTTTGGTCATTTTCCAACACTTATATAACGTTGGAACATGCTTTGTGACGACTTTGATTCAATGTCACGTTGTGAGGTTGATTTGACCATTGAAATTTGGTCATTTTCCAACCAATATTTTACAACACAAATACAACGTAGAAACATGCTTTTTGACGTTTATTCAATGTCGGGTTGTGGCGTTGATTTGACCATTGAAATTTAGTCATTTTCCAACAATTATATAACGTTGAAACATGCTTTGTGACAACGTTTAATCAATGTTGGTTTGACCATTGAAATTTGGTCATTTTCCAACCATTATTTTACAACACAGAAACAACGTTGAAACAACATGATGTTTGACGTTTATTCAATGTCAGGTTGGTTGTGACGTTGATTTGACCTTTGAAGTTTGGTCATTTTCCAACCAATATTTGACAACACAAATACAACGTTGAAGCAACACACTTTTTGACATTTTTTCAATGTCAGGTTGTGACGTAGATTCATGGTCATTTTCCAACCAATATTTTACAACACAAATACGTTGAAACATGCTTTTTGACGTTTATTCAATGTCGGGTTTTGACGTTGATTTGACCATTGAAGTTTGGTCATTTCCCAACCGACAACGTGGATCCAACGTTAGACATCAACGTTGTCTCAATTTACAAACACGACTATTTTGCAACGTTGTTTCCGAGTCCGTTTTAAAGGAATGTACGTATAATATCCATGAATTTCGGGTGTTATTTAGTGGTCAATTGTACGGAATATGTACTGTACTGTGCAATCTAATAATAAAAGTATCAATCAATCAATAAACATTGTATCAATGTCTTGTGCCAAACAGAAAAAGTCTAGATGTAAAGAAGTTTCCGAAACGCAAAACCGATGACTAAAGTGGTGAAGCAGCAGCACTTGAAATACAAACCCCGTTTCCATATGAGTTGGGAAATTGTGTTAGATGTAAATATAAACAGAATACAATGATTTGCAAATCCTTTTCAAGCCATATTCAGTTGAATATGCTACAAAGACAACATATTTCATGTTCAAACTCATAAACTTTTTTTTTTGCGAATAATCATTAACTTTAGAATTTGATGCCAGCGACACGTGACAAAGAAGTTGGGAAAGGTGGCAATAAATACTGATAAAGCTGAGGAATGCTCATCAAACACTTATGTGGAACATCCCACAGGTGTGCAGGCTAATTGGGAACAGGTGGGTGCCATGATTGGGTATAAAAACAGCTTCCATGAAATGCTAAGTCATTCACAAACAAGGATGGGGTGAGGGTCACCACTTTGTAAGCAAATTGTCGAAAAGTTTTAGAACAACATTTCTCAACGAGCTATTGCAAGGAATTTAGGGATTTTACCATCTACGGTCTGTAAAATCATCAAAAGGTTCAGAGAATCTGGAGAAATCCCTGCACGTAAGCATTGATATTACGGACCTTCGGTCCCTCAGGCTGTACTGCATCAAAAACCGACATCAGTGTGTAAAGGATATCACCACATGGGCTCAGGAACACTTCATAAAACCACTGTCAGTAACTACAAATGGTCGCTACATCTGTAAGTGCAAGTTAAAACTCTACTATGCGAAGCAAAAGCCATTTATCAACAACACCCAGGAACGCCGCCGGCTTTGCTGGGCCCGAGCTCATCTAAGATGGACTGATGAAAAGTGGAAAATTGTTCTGTGGTCTGAGGATTTGACATTTCAAATTATATTTGGAAAATGTGGACGTGGTGTCCTCCAGAACAAAGAGGAATTACCCATCCGGATTATTATAGGCGCAAAGTTGAAAAGCCAGCATGTGTGATGGTATGGGGGTGTATTAGTGCCCAAGGCATGGGTAACTTACACATCTGTGAAGGCACCATTAATGCTGAAAGGTCCATACAGGTTTTGGAGCAACATATGTTGTCATCCAAGCAACGTTATCATGGACGCCCCTGCTTATTTCAGCAAGACAATGCCAAGCCACGTATTACAACATCATGGCTTCATAGTAAAAGAGTGCGGGTACTTTCCTGGCCCGCCTGCAGTCCAGATTTGTCTCCCATCGAAAATGTGTGGCGCCTTATGAGGTGTAAAATACGACAGCCCAAATCGATTCCCCAAAATCAACATGTTACCACTTCAACATTTTTCGACTGATTTAAAAAAATTCCAACCATTGCAATTTTTTTTTAACCATTTTCCAAAATATTCCCGCTTTACCCGAAATTTCAACGGGACATTCGTCAAATGTTGAACGACTGAAGCTCTACATAAAACAAGAATGGGAAAGAATTCCACTTTCAAAGCTTCAACAATTAGTTTCCTCAGTTCCCAAACGTTTATTGAGTGTTGTTCAAAGTAAAGGTGATGTAACACAGTGGTGAACATGCCCTTTCCCAACTACTTTGGCACTATATTGCAGCCATGCAGTTATTTGTAAAAAAGAAAAAGTTTATGAGTTTGAACATCAAATATGTTGTCTTTGTAGCATATTCAACTGAATATGGCTTGAAAAGGATTTGCAAATCATTGTATTCTGTTTATATTTACATCTAACACAATTTCACAACTCATATGGAAACAGGGTTTGTACACTATGTTCTAAATTGGACTAAGCTCATTAGGTATATTTGGACAAAGCATCAGTAACATTATCAACATTTTACTTGGCATTGGATCGGAAAGAAAAATACTGGTATTGAAAATCACTACTGCTGGTATCAGTGCCCACCTCACATCTCTGCTATGTGAGCTTCTATGAATAGAAACTTTATAAAGACGTTACAATACGGCCAAGAATAGAATAATTCAAGTTGAAACCCAGCATAACACAATACTTTGATATGAAAAATCAGAGTAAATAAATGCTTACCTTGATTCACTCTCCTGACGCTTCTGTCCCACAACGGACACTCCGGGTCGGCTTAAATAAGGTCCGTCTCTGCATCATCAGTGACGTCTCAATGAAAGTATCCTCCTAAAATAACCTCTGACCGTGCTCGGCCCTCTCAGCCTTCATCGCAGGCCTCGGACGTCGGTCAGGGGGACATTTGTTGTGGGCTTACAGGGGGGGGGGGGGGGGCAGTCACCACATGCTGGGGGATTAAGTACGCCCAATAAACGGCGGGCAGTCCCAGATGGGCACTGACCGGACGCATTGCTCACATCCCGATCTGAGCGAGGATGGCATTGTAGTAACTCACTGCTATTTTAACAGCGGGAAAACACTTTGTGTTTACGTGTCCAAGTGACAGACATCGTAATGACATCACAGTTCTGTTAGAACGACGATTAGTCGTGTCGGAGAGTTTTCAGGGGTTCTCAACCTTTTTTCAGTGATGTACCCCCTGTGAACATTTTTTCTAATTCAAGTACCCCCTAATCAGAGCAAAGCATTTTTAGTTGGAAAAAAAGAGATAAAGAAGTAAAATACAGCACTATGTCATCAGTTTATGATTTATCAATCAATGTTTACTTATATAGCCCTAAATCACTAGTGTCTCAAAGGGCTGCACAAACCACCACGACATCCTCGGCAGGCCCACATAAGGGCAAGGAAAACTCACACCCAGTGGGACGTCGGTGACAATGATGACTATGAGAACCTTGGAGAGGAGGAAAGCAATGGATGTCGAGCGGGTCTAACATGATACTGTGAAAGTTCAATCCATATTGGATCCAACACAGTCGCGAGAGTCCAGTCCAAAGCGGATCCAACACAGCAGCGAGAGTCCCGTTCACAGCGGAGCCAGCAGGAAACCATCCCAAGCGGAGGCGGACCAGCAGCGCAGAGATGTCCCCAGCCGATACACAGGCGAGCAGTACATGGCCACCGGATCGGACCGGACCCCCTCCACACGGGAGAGTGGGACATAGAAGAAAAAGAAAAGAAACGGCAGATCAACTGGTCTAAAAAGGGAGTCTATTTAAAGGCTAGAGTATACAAATGAGTTTTAAGGTGAGACTTAAATGCTTCTACTGAGGTGGCATCTCGAACTGTTACCGGGAGGGCATTCCAGAGTACTGGAGCCCGAACGGAAAACGCTCTATAGCCCGCAGACTTTTTTTGGGCTCTAGGAATCACTAATAAGCCGGAGTCCTTTGAACGCAGATTTCTTGCCGGGACATATGGTACAATACAATCGGCAAGATAGGCTGGAGCTAGACCGTGTAGTATTTTATACGTAAGTAGTAAAACCATTATTAATTGTATAAGAGTGCAAAATATTGCTCATTTGTAGTGGTCTTTCTTCAACTATTTGGAAAAAGAGATTTTAAAATAACTAAAAACTTGTTGAAAAAAAAACAAGTGATTTAATTATAAATAAAGATTTATTTCAATCAATCAATCAATGTTTATTTATATAGCCCCAAATCACAAATGTCTCAAAGGACTGCACAAACCATTACGACTACGACATCCTCGGAAGAACCCACAAAAGGGCAAGGAAAACTCACATCCAGTGGGACATCTGTGACAATGCTGACTATGAGAAACCTTGGAGAGGACCTCAAATGTGGGCAACCCCCACCCCCTCTAGGGGACCGAAAGCAATGGATGTCGAGCGGGTCTAACATGATACTGTGAAAGTTCAATCCATAGTGGCTCCGACACAGTCGCGAGAGTTCAGTTCAAAGCGGATCCAAGACAGCAGCGAGAGTCCCGTCCACAGGAAACCATCCCAAGCGGAGGCGGATCAGCAGCGTAGAGATGTCCCCAACCGATACAGGCGAGCGGTCCACCCTGGGTCCCGACTCTGGACAGCCAGTACTTTATCCATGGTCATCGGACCGGACCCTCTTCACAAGGGAAGGGGGGGCAGAGGAGAAAAAGAAAAGAAGCGGCAGATCAACTTGTCTAAAAAGGAGGTCTATTTAAAGGCTGGAGTATACAAATGAGTTTTAAGGTGAGACTTAAATGCTTCTACTGGACTTTACATAGAAGGGACGGCGTGGCGCAGTGGAAGAGTGGCCGTGCGCAACCCGAGGGTCACTGGTTCAAATCCCACCTAGAACCAACCTCGTCACGTCCGTTGTGTCCTGAGCAAGACACTTCACCCTTGCTCCTGATGGGTGCTGGTTGGCGCCTTGCATGGCAGCTCCCTCCATCAGTATGTGAATGTGTGTGTGAATGGGTAAATGTGGAAGTAGTGTCAAAGCGCTTTGAGTACCTTGAAGGTAGAAAAGCGCTATACAAGTACAACCCATTTATTTATTTATTTATTATTTGTTCTTCCAGGAATGCAGTCGGGCTCGAGCACAGCGTACGGTAAGAAACAAAGATTTATTTAACTAATAAAACAGACTATGAATAGAAAAACTGGCACAAGGGCACAAAAATGGGAAAACAAAAGCTACTAGCATGAGAGCTAGGGATAGACAAGGCGCAGCGTGAAAGCTAGCAAGTAGAAACATGGCATAGCAGTCGTCACTTTTGCATGTAAGCAAATTAGGATGCCAGAAAGACTGAACAAAAAGGGCAGGCTTAAATAAGGCAGTAATCAAGAGAAACAGGTGTGCATCAACAGCGAGTAGCAGGTGGAACTATGAAACCATAGTGACAGAACAAAGTAGCAGGTGGAACTATGAAACCATAGTGACAGAACAAACAGGAACTAAAGAAGTTAAACATATATATATATATATATATATATATATATATATATATATATATATTATATATATATATATGTATGTGTGTGTATTTATACAGTGGGGCAAAAAAGTATTTAGTCAGCCAGCGATTGTGCAAGTTCTCCCACTTCAAATGATGACAGAGGTCTGTCATTTTCATCATAGGTACACTTCAACTGTGAGAGACAGAATGTGAAAAAAAAATCCGGGAATTCACATTGTAGGAATTTTAAAGAATTTATTTGGAGGAAAATAAGTATTTGGTCACTTCAAACAAGGAAGATCTCTGGCTCTCACAGACCTGTAACTTCTTCTTTAAGAAGCTCTTCTGTCCTCCACTCGTTACCTGTATTAATGGAACCTGTTTGAACTTGTTATCTGTATAAAAGACACCTGTCCACAGCCTCAAACAGTCAGACTCCAAACTCCACTATGGCCAAGACCAAAGAGCTGTCGAAGGACACCAGGAAAATAATTGTAGACCTGCACCAGACTGGGAAGAGTGAATCTACAATAGGCAAGCAGCTTGGTGTGAAAAAAATCAACTGTAGAAGCAATTATAAGAAAATGGAAGACATACAAGACCACTGATAATCTCCCTCGATCTGGGGCTCAACGCAAGATTTCATCCTGTGGGGTCAAAATGATCATGAGAACGGTGAGCAAAAATCCCAGAACCACACGGGGGGACCTGGTGAATGACCTGCAGAGAGCTGGGACCAAAGTTACAAAGGTTACCATCAGTAACACGCTACGCTGACGGGGAATCAAATCCTGCAGTGCCAGACGTGTCCCCCTGCTTAAGCCAGTGCATGTCCAGGCCCGTCTGAAGTTTGCCAGAGAGCACATGGGAGAAAGTCATGTGGTCAAATGAAACCAAAATAGAACTTTTTGGTATAAACTCAACTCGTCGTGTTTGGAGGAAGAAGAATACTGAGTTGCATTCCAAGAACACCATACCTACTGTGAAGCATGGGGGTGGACACATCATGCTTTGGGGCTGTTTTTCTGCTAAGGGGACAGGACGATTGATCCGTGTTAAGGAAAGAATGAATGGGGCCATGTATCGTGAGATTTGGAGACAAAACCTCCTTCCATCAGTGAGAGCTTTGAATGGTGGACCAAATACTTATTTTCTACCATGATTTACAAATAAATTCTTTAAAATTCCAACAATGTGAATTCCTGGATTTTCTTTTCACATTCTGTCTCTCACAGTTGAAGTGTACCTATGATGAAAATGACAGACCTCTGTCATCATTTGAAGTGGGAGAACTTGCACAATCGCTGGCTGACTAAATACTATTTTGCCCCACTGTATATATGTATATATATACATGTATGTGTATATATACACATATCAATCAATCAATCAATGTTTACTTATATAGCCCTAAATCACTAGTGTCTCAAAGGGCTGCACAAACCACTACGACATCCTCGGTAGACCCACATAAGGGCAAGGAAAAACTCACACCCAGTGGGACGTCGGTGACAATGATGACTATGAGAACCTTGGAGAGGAGGAAAGCAATGGATGTCGAGCGGGTCTAACATGATACTGTGAAAGTTCAATCCACAATGGATCCAACACAGTCGCGAGAGTCCAGTTCAAAGCGGATCCAACACAGCAGCGAGAGTCCCGTTCACAGCGGAGCCAGCAGGAAACCATCCCAAGTGGAGGCGGATCAGCAGCGCAGAGATGTCCCCAGCCGATACACAGGCGAGCAGTACATGGCCACCGGATCGGACCGGACCCCCTCCACAAGGGAGAGTGGGACATATAAATATATATACATATAAATGTATATATATGTATGTATAAATATATATATATGTATATATATATATATATATATAATACATTTATTGTTGTTTTTCAAAGCCAACACTTTATTATTGGCTGATGTCAACATTTCGGCTTTTTCTCGGCTTTTCTGCTGTTTTCCCAGTTTTAGTTTATTGTAAAGTTCCTAGGGGCCAATGACAAACGAGTCACGGGACACAGGTGGCCCCTGTGCTGCACTTTGGGCGCCTCTGCTGTAGAAGTTAATAATTTCTGGTCGCTAAAGCCTTTGTACTGTACTATAATGGTTCATCCTATGATTACATGGTTACGTCAGTGCTGCAAGTCGTAAAATCCGTTGATCACCTGGCGAGTTTATCCTGTTTGATTAATATGTTTTATCACATATTGCCTTTGAACATGCCAATGTTTGCTTTTGTATTCACAACAAATCAAACACGAAATCCGTACTTTGGAGCAAGGTTCACGGACTCCAGTATTTGGCTTTTTAGTTTCCCGCCGCAGGCGAGCGATGGAGGTCGTGGACTCGTGGTTTTTGATATTGGATGCTAGAAAATGTCCAATGCTGCAGGATGAGAGGCTGAAGAGCGAGGCAGAGGCGTGCAAGTGTGCTTAGGGTTTAAAATGCTTGCCTGACGGCGGGTCTGTTGGTCATTTTCCAGGTGTGGGTGTCACTGGTGTCATATTAACACATTACTGTTCCTGTAATATTTACCCTATCGACCGGCAGGGTCCCAAAGCTGGACGGGTCATCGTGTTTATTTATCATCTATTGATTCCTTGGCTCGTTAAGAGAGACTTTAGTCACATGACTGCGTCTGACACATCTAACGTGAGCACAAGTGACCTTTGTCTGTTTCACCAATCAAACGGAGCCTGGCTGTCACATGACCACACGCTCAAACTACACTTTGTAGAAAAGTGGTACGTGAGAGTGACTGGATGGTAGTCGTGTTTTATTGTCCTTCATTCAAAAACACTGTAACCATTTAAACCATGGGTGCCAAACTATGGCCCGCGGGCCAAATTTGGCCCCCCATGTAATTTCATTTGGCCCTTAAGGCAATATCAAATTAATATGGGTATTATAAAACACCGCATTCACCGCTAATACTCATACTTGCCAACCCTCCCGATTTTCCCGGGAGACTCCTGAAAATCTCCTGGGTCAACCATTCTCCCAATTTCCACCCAGACAACAATATTGGGGGCGTGGCTTAAAGCATGGGTGTCAAACTCTGGCTCGCCGTGTAATTTCATTTGGCCCTTGAGGCAATAATAAATTAAGATTAGAGCTGGCCCGCCGCTGTTATACAGTGGCCGTGCCGCTGTATCACCGCATTCAACGCTAATTCTCATACTTGCCAACCATCCCGATTATTCCAGGAGAATCCCGAATTTCAGTGCCATTTTCCTGGATTTCCACCCGGGCAACAATACTGGGGACGTGCCTTAAAGGTACTGCTATTAGCATCCTCTACAACCTGTCGTCACGTCCGCTTTTCCTCCATACAAACAACGTGCCGGCCCAGTCATGTAATATATGCGGCTTCTACACACACACAAGTGAATGCAAGGCATACTTGGTCAACAGCCATACAGGTCACACTGAGGGTGGCTGTATAAACAACTTTAACACTGTGAACCCACACCAAACAAGAATGACAAACACATTTCGGGAGAACATCTGCACTGTAACACAACATAAACACAACAGAACAAATACCCAGAACCCCTTGCAGCACTAACTCTTCCGGGACGCTACAATATACACCCCCGCTACCAACAAAACTCAATTTTGCATGTCACTATAAAGTTATATAAGCCTTGCTTGTTCAATATTCAATGCAAAACTTGTTTGGGTCCCTATTAAAAGGTTAAGTTGTTCATCCTTGGCCCGCGGCTTTGTTCAGTTTAGAATTTTGGCCCACTTTGTATTTGAGTTTGACACCCCTGCCTTTAGCGTCCTCATCTGCTTTTCCTCCATTTTAACAGCGTGCCGGCCCGGTCACATAATATATGCGTTTTCTAACACACACATGAGTGAATGTAGGGCATACTTGGTCAACAGTCATACAGGTCAGACTGAGGGTTGCCGTATAAACAACTTTAACACTGTTACAAATATGCGCCACACTGTGAACCCACACCAAACAAGGACAAAAACATTTCTGTAGAACATCCGCACCGTAACACAACAGAACAAATACCCAGAATCCCTTGCAGCACTAACTCTTCCGGGACGCTACAATATACACCCCCGCTACCAACAAACCCCAACCACCTCATTATTTTATTTTCAAATTTATTAGCCTGTGGAAAAAGTTAATTTTGCAAACAAAAGAGGCATATTCATTTTTTATAAAACAATTAATTAATACACAATTGATGTTTTTTTTGTTTGTTTTTTGAAAGTTGATTTTGCATTATTAAGTTATATAAGCGTTGCTTGTTCCATATTCAGTGTTGAAGCAAAAATCAGCGTAGCAAACTGAGCAATAAATAACGTTTTATTCATGCACTTTCTCTTGCTACTTCAAGGCTTGAATGTTTGATTCATTCATTGTTATTTTATTTTCAAATGTATTATTAGCCTGTGGAAAAAGTTTATTTTGATATTTACCTCAGAAGGCTGCAAATGGAAAAGAGAAATTAATTTTTTTATTGCAATTTTATTTGATATGCCATTGATTTTTAGTTAGTATTATTATTTGAAACTTGATTTTGCATGTCACTAAAGTCATATAAGCCTTGCTTGTTCAATATTTAATGCAAAACTTGTTTGAATCCCTATTAAAAGGTTAATTTGTTCAACCTTGGCCCGCGACTTTGGTCAGTTTTACATTTTGGCCCACTCTGTATTTGAGTTTGATACCCCTGGTTTAAACTTTGTGTAATGTTAAAAAAAACACGTATTTTTAATGAATACTTAGGCCTACTACGCTAGTTTATTTTAATGTTGGTCATTATTGTGGTATTTGAAGAGCCAAAAGTTTTCCGAGGTGGTGCTCGGTGAAAAAAAAGGTTGACAACCACCGCACCTTCGTTTATGAGAGATCTTTTAACGCTTTTAACGAAAACGCAGACGACAAAAAAAGACACAGATGTTTTGTGTTTTTTTGACAATATTTTTTTAAAAGTTATTTAGCATTTCACATAAAGCAGGATATCAAAAAAATTAAGGCGATTTCTTTTTAAATTAAGCCCAGTCAAAAAGGTTTGATTAACATCACATAGAATGCAGCAGAAATTTGACTCTTTTAAAAAAAAAAGTTAAACATGTACATATGTGCAAATGTCTTCTCACGACTTTATATTAATAGATCAATCAACTTCCAGTCAAAACGCATCTTAATCAGGAACTGTTCTACACTTAACAATTTCTGAAATTGTTAAGAATTGATTACGAAAAAATAGTAATAAAAATAACAACAATAAAACGACTGAGAAGAAAACGGTTTGCTTACTGGAACGACAATCTGCTGGATGGCTTTAAAATCTCATCGACATTTTACAGTTTGCTGTAAAATATTCAGAGGTAATGAATACTGTCAAATATTGAAAGGAGAGGATTAAGGAAAATGCTTGGTAAAACACACACACACACACACACACAAAAACACACACACACAAACCTTCACCAGAACACACATTCAACATCAAAACGCCTCTTCAGTACTGACGTCTAGTTTCCTTTGAGGGATGTAAACAGTTTTAGTGGCCGGTTGTCCGCCGGGGGGGACAGCTGCCGCCGCCAGAGGGGAGACGGGGACAGGTGTGTGGAAATAACTGTGCTGGGGGAGCCCCGGTCCTTTGGGGGTGGTCAGTAGAGGCTAAAGCAAGACGACAACAACACAATCATCAGGTTAAGTTTGCATCATTTGACTCAACAATTGAACACAACCAGTATGGAATTTAAAAAAGGGAGCTGCACTTTTTCGGGAGGGAATTTCGACGATCACTTTACATTTCAAATAGTGAAAAACTGCTGGCAAGAGGCAGTGTTTTAATGCATATTTGTACAAGCTATAGCAATGTGCTCAGGCTAGCGTTGTTAGCATTAGCTCATACGCTAACACATGTTAGTATTACAAACTGACAATAACAACATTTTTGTGTTGTTGCAGTTTCACAAATTCCTCGTTGCGATACAGTTTTCAACCATATCGCAACCCTACCATACAAACCCCGTTTCCATATGAGTTGGGAAATTGTGTTAGATGTAAATATAAACAGAATACAATGATTTGCAAATCCTTTTCAACCCATATTCAGTTGAATATGCTACAAAGCAACATATTTGATGTTCAAACTCATAAACTTTATTTTTTTTTACAAATAATAATTAACTTAGAATTTCATGGCTGCAAAACGTGCCAAAGTAGTTGGGAAAGGGCATGTTCACCACTGTGTTACATCACCTTTTCTTTTAACAACACTCACTAAACGTTTGGGAACTGAGGAAACTAATTGTTGAAGCTTTGAAAGTGGAATTCTTTCCCATTCTTGTTTTATGTAGAGCTTCAGTCCTTCAACAGTCCGGGGTCTCCGCTGTCGTATTTTACGCTTCATAACGCGCCACACATTTTCCATGGGAGACAGGTCTGGACTGCAGGCGGGCCGGGAAAGTACCTGCACTCTTTTTTTACGAAGCCACGCTGTTGTAACACGTGTTGAATGTGGCTTGGCATTGTCTTGCTGAAATAAGCAGGGGCGTCCATGAAAAAGACGGCGCTTAGATGGCAGAATAACAATCAATCAATGATTATTTATATAGCCCTAAATCACCAGTGTCTCAAAGGACTGCACAAACCACAACACAAATCCTTTGGTCCGGATGACACGATGTCGAATATTTCCAAAAACAATTTGAAAAATGTGGACTCGTCAGGCCACAGAACACTTTTCCACTTTGCATCAGTCCATCTTAGATGATCTCGGGCCCAGAGAAGCCGGCGGCGTTTCTGGATGTTGTTGATAAATGGCTTTCGCTTTGCATAGTAGAGCTTACAGACGTAGCGACAAACTGTATTTAGTGACAGTGGTTTTCTGAAGTGTTCCTGAGCCCATGTGGTGATATCCTTTTAGAGATTGATGTCAGTTTTTGATACAGTGCCATCTGAAGATCGAAGGTCACGTTCATTCAATGTTGGTTTCCGGCCATGCTGCTTACGTGGAGTGATTTCTTCAGATTCTCTGAACCTTTTGATGATATTATGGAGCGTAGATGATGAAATCCCTAAATTTCTTGCAATGTCACTTTGACAAAGGTTGTTCTTAAACTGTTTGACTATTTGCTCACGCAGTTGTGGACAAAGGGGTGTACCTCGCTCATCCTTTCTTGTGAAAGACTGAGCATTTTTTAGGAAGCTGTATTTATAGCCAATCCTGGCACCCACCTGTTCCCAATTAGCCTGCACACCTGTGGGATGTTCCAAATAAGTGTTTGATGAGCATTCCTCAACTTTATCAGTATTTATTGCCACCTTTCCCAACTTCTTTGCCACGTGTTGCTGGCATCAAATTCTAAAGTTAATGATTATTTGTCTTATATGTTGTCTTTGTAGCATATTCAACTGAAAATGTGTTGAAAATTATTTGCAAATCATTGTATTCTGTTTATATTTACATCGAACACAATTTCCCAACTCCTACGGAAACAGGGTTTGTATTATGATTACATTAGTGCTTCACTTGGTTCAAAATAATGATAATAATATTGTTTATTTGCAATAATAATAATATATAGTGTAGCGAAGTGTGTTATGGGCCCAAGTTAGCACGGCGGCTGTGTGGTGAGTCGGTACCTGTTGAACGCTGAATAAGGCCATGGAGTGCTGGGCCTGCTGCACGGTCCCAGGTGACAAAGGTTTGATGAAAACCATCCCTCTCTGCTGCAGAGCCAGAGGGCTGCAGCGCTCGGGAGTGTGCAGCGAGGAGAAGGGGCTCCCCGGGCTGGGGTTGGATATGAGGCCGAGGTTCTGCAGGGTGAAGTTGATGATAGCGGGGCTCGGGCTGTGGAGGCGACGGGGTTGCTGGGCCGAGTGCGGCGAGATGGCGGCGGCAGTGTGAAGGCGGAGGCCGGTCGGAGTCACTTCCTGGACCGGTGGTCTGGAACCTGTTTGAGATCGGACGTACGCACTACTGTTATTTCTTGCATTTGGTTTGCGGCAGTGAAGGGTCCAAATTGCATAAATTGTCCAAAGAGTAAAAAATATACAACATAAAGTTGCAAGAAATACATCAATAATGAATAAAGCCAAATATGTTGTAGACCAAAAATCACTTTATATTCTCTACTGCTCACTAGTGTTATCATATCTGAGTTACTGGGTAGAAATATGGGGAAATAATTACAAAAGAACACTTTGTTCACTAACAGTGTTACAAAAAAGATCAGTTAGAATAATACATAAGGATGCAGCGAAATGAAAATTTGTGGCCGAAGCCGAATAAAATGTAAACGCTTGGCCGAAGGCCGAATACCAAATATCGAATAATGAATGCAGTTTTTCACAATTTTTTAAATATTGCATAAATAGCCTAGAATAAATATTTACACGTTTTTCAAATAAAGTACATTTTTATTGAATATTGACATTTTTTTAATATTCCAGTAGCCTTTGCTGTTCAAAAAAAGCACAAAGTTTTTCATTTATATTAGGCCTTCAAACAAAACATGCATTCCCAAAAAAAATAAAGTGCATTAAAGTGGATAAACCCACAACAAATGAATTATTGTCCTTTTAGCAAAAGTCTGCTTAGCCACAGTAGATATGCTAATAATGTAAACAGAGGCCCCACTAAATCTCAATAAGTGTGTGCTTGTAACCTCATACACTTATACAGGTAGCCTACACAACAGGCTAATAATGTAAACAGAGGCCCCACTAAATCTCAATAAGTGTGTGCATGTAACCTCATACACTTATACAGGTAGCCTACACAACAGGCTAATAATGTAAACAGAGGCCCCACTAAATCTCAATAAGTGTGTGCTTGTAACCTCATACACTTATACAGGTATAAGTTCTTTTTTGTAAGGGGCGCTGGAAGCCGGCAGACCCGTCAGCGATCCTGTTCTGTCTCCCTGTAATGTTTGTCTGATCTTGAATGGGATTGTGCTGAAAATTTTAATTTTCCTGAAGGAACTCTCCTGACGGAATAAATAAAGTACTACATAATCTAATCTAAGGTACACAACATATCCCAACGTCACCGCGTCAAAAAATTGCGTCACACACCACTATTCGGCCTTGTTTTTAACTCATTCCACCGAAGGCCGAATGTGGCTTTTTTTTTTGCCATATTCGGACGTATATATTCGGTTACCGATTAATCGGTGCATCCCTAATAATACATAATGTTGGATATAGAGAACATACAAACCCTTTATTTATTGAATCAAAGATACTGAAATTCCACGACATAGTGGAATTGCAAACAGCTAAGATTATACACAAAGCAAACTATAACCTGCTTCCCAAGAATATACAAGAATTCTTCTCAACAAAAGAAGAGAAATAAAATCTTAGAGAAAATGAAATTTAAAACATTTGTACGCACGTACAACACTTAAGACCTTCAGTATATCAGTATGTGGAATTAAATGATGGAATGGATTAAGCAAAGCAATCAAACAATGCACTAAAATGATCCACTTCAAGAAACTCTTCAAACCGGAAGTGTTTACAAAGTACAAAAATGAAGAACCATGATAAACATTCTGATTCTATTCACCCATTCATTCTCAAAATAATCTGACTTATCTCATCTTATGGAATAAAACTTACTTGACCAATTATTTATTTGTATTGTGATGACTTATTACTTATGGAATATACATTGTGAATACATTGAGAACAGGAAGTGGACAAAAGTTTTAGCAACTGTTATGTAAAGAAAAGGGGTAGGATTAAATATACTCTGCTTCTTCCTACTCCTTTTCAAACATGTTGAAAAGAGAAACTGGAAATTGTGATGTATCATGTTGTATGCTTGCATGTTTGAAATAAACTCAAACTCAAGAGTGAGTAAGAATCATGCTGTAGTAAGCAGCTAGTCATGGGTATTGTAAGAATTCCAGGATTTCCCACTGTTCTGAGACCATGAAGGTGACAGGCCGATGTCCTGACTGTTTGGGTAAGATGCTTTCAGGGACTGCAGTTGGTGTTGTTGCAGCTGACAGTAGCATGTTTTGTTTACGCAAAGTAGAAATGGCTGATCGACCAGCTTGTCGTCCTTACAACGCCAGCAGAGACGTTCCAGGGGCTCACTACATGCTTTTTGAGACTCATGAGACTTTTTGTGTTCATGTACTAGTGTATATTAGCATCAAGCTAGCACATGTTTGGAAAAGTGAAGTCTTAACTTTCATTGGAGCAATTTTTTTGTTGTTGATTTTTTTTTGGTTGGCATTGAAAATTGCGACATCACCGAGCCGGAGTACGGCTGAGTCCGCTTTCAGTGCAGCTGGTATGATAGGCAAGTGCGAAGAAACGGCCGGCAAACGTCCCGCGCAACCCAGGCACAGAAACGTGGCCCAACGGGATTCGGCTGGTGCCAAGAAAAGTACTGGATTCGGTACCCATCCCTACCGCAAAGTTGCTAAGTAGGCAACACTAATGATCCCTTCTTGTTCTCTGGCAGACCAGGTGCGGTATAATGTGTTTATGAGCAAGGACAACGACATACAGTATCATGTTAGACCCGCTCGACATCCATTGCTTTCGGTCCCCTAGAGGGGGGGGTTGCCCACATCTGAGGTCCTCTCCAAGGTTTCTCATAGTCAGCATTGTCACTGGCGTCCCACTGGATGTGAATTCTCCCTGCCCACTGGGTGTGAGTTTTCCTTGCTCTTTTGTGGGTTCTTCCGAGGATGTTGTAGTCGTAATGATTTGTGCAGTCCTTTGAGACATTTGTGATTTGGGGCTATATAAATAAACATTGATTGATTGATTGATACTGCCACATTAATCTGTGGCAGTCTACCACCAATAAATGAAAGTGATGTTACTGTGCATTAGTGTTGTCCCGATACCAATATTTTGGTACTGGTTCCACAAAAAAATGGCATTATTGGCTTTATTTTAACAAAAAAATCTTAGGGTACATTAAACATATGTTACTTACTGCAATAGTAAACATACAAGACAACTTGTCTTTTAGTAGTAAGTAAGCAAACGAAGGCTCCTAATTTAGCTGCTGACATATGCAGTAACATATTGTGTCATTTATTAAAAATTATTAAAGACAAGTGGTAGAAAATGAATTATTAATCTACTTGTGCATTTACTGTTAATATTTGCTTACTTTCTCTTTTAACATGTTCTCGCTACACTTCTGTTAAAATGCATTAATCACTTATTCTTCGCTTGTTTGATACTTTACATTAGTTTTGGATGATACCACACATTTAGGTATCAATCAGATACCACCAAGTAGTTACAGGATCATACATTGGTCATATTCAAAGTCTCCATGTGTCCAGAGACATATTTCCTGAGTTTATAAACATAAATGTTTAAAAAAAAAATATATATATATATTTTGAAATGCTAAAAAATATCGTTTTTTTCATAGTACTATCGACTAGTTTAGCTCGTGTCCGTGGTATCATTACAGTGGATGTCAGGTGTAGATCCACCCATGGCATTTGTTTACATTGTGTTGCCGGTGAGCTACGGCGTGTAGTGAAGCATGTTTAGTTTTCCTCGTCCTGCAGGAATGATAATTGTAAGAAACTTACTTTGTCGCCATGGAGGCAAGGATTAGTGATTTAGAAGTAGCTAGAACACTGCAGACTGCAGATGGACTTTAGCCGCGAGCTAGCTAGCCATGTCTTAAAGGCCTACTGAAATGAGATGTTCTTATTTAAACGGGGATAGCAGGTCCATTTTATGTGTCATACTTCATCATTTCGCGATATTGCCATATTTTTGCTGAAAGGATTTAGTAGAGAACATCCACGATAAAATTTGCAACTTTTGGTCGTTAATAAAAAAGCCTTGCCTGTACCGGAAGTAGCAGACGATGTGCGCGTGACGTCACGGGTTGTGGAGCTCCTCACATCTGAACATTGTTTACAATCATGGCCACCAGCAGCGAGAGCGATTCGGACCGAGAAAGCGACAATTTCCACATTAATTTGAGCGAGGATGAAAGATTCATGGAGGAGGAAAGTGAGAGTGAAGGACTAGAGAAAAAAAAAAAAAGACGAGGGCAGTGGGAGCGATTCAGATGTTATTAGACAAATTTACTAGGATAATTCTGGAAAATCCCTTATTTTCTTATTGTGTTACTAGTGTTTTAGTGAGATTATATGGTCGTACCTGTACAACCTGAAGGTCGGCCCCGCACCTTTCTTCAGCACCAGTCGACGGGTGGTGGGGATGCCCATCTCTGCCCTTCGCAAGGGACCCTCTTCGAAACACGATCTTTCGAAATGATCGCTGCACAATACACTGTACTTTGTGTGTGTGGTGCAATCCAACCGTGTTCGCTTGACCGCTCTGTTCCATAGTAAAGCTTCACCGTCATCTTTCGGGAATGTAAACAATGAAACACCGGCTGTGTTTGTGTTGCTAAAGGTGGCCGCAATACACCGCTTCCCACCTACAGCTTTCTTCTTTGACGTCTCCATTGTTCATTGAACAAATTGCAAAAGATTCAGCAACACAGATGTCCATAATACTGTGGAATTATGCGATGTAAACAGACGACTTATAGTTGTGAAAGGTGCTGGAACAAAATGTCCTCTACAATGCGTCACGTGTCAGCATGATACTTCCGAGCGAAATTTAAAATTGCAATTTAGTAAACTAACCCGGCCGTATTGGCATGTGTTGCAATGTTAATATTTCATCATTGATATATAAACTATCAGACTGCGCGGTTGGTAGTAGTGGATTTCAGTAGGCCTTTAAATCACCTCTTCCTGAGGGTGTTTCAGGGTTATAACTTCACCTTTATCGTCAGTTTTCAAGCCAAAGGCGTCTGTTCTCGTTTTTTGTCCACAAACTGTGTCTGCTTGTATATACTCTGTGATTGTGTACTGCCGAACATGCTCCTCTGCTCGTAAACCCGCAATGACACGACATGAGGTGGGGGATGGGGTGGTACTATGCCAATATCGGTATACTCTACAACCCTTCTGTGCACTCAATGGTTGACCTTTACCTGCAGTAGGTGTTTGGAAAACATAAGCAGGAGAAGAAGCTTTGTTGCCGTCTCCTGCTGAGCCTTGACTGTCCTTGTAGCCGACTACCGACTGGGCGAGCGGGATCAGATAACCTGTTGGCACGAAAGTCTGTGCAAAGAAGAAATTATCAAAGTCCACATTGTGAATCCCTCATCTTAAGCGCGTGGTGTGAGGTGGCTTACCTCGGCGTTAGGTCGTCCAGGTGTGAGCGGGACGGCTCTGACGGGCGTCAAACCCGCCTCGCTGTCAGAGGTCGCCGCTTTGTCGTCCTTTTCCAAGAAGGTCTCCAAACTCTGCTCCAGCGTCTGAGCCGCCTGGGCGCAGCCGCCGGGGGTGTTGATGAACTCCGGATCCAGGTGGAGGGCGCGCTGCGAGGGCCGGCTGGAGAGCTGAAAGCTGCGGCGGCTCTTGGGGCGAGCCTGAAGGATGTCGCACTGATTTGGGGAAGGCTCCTAGAAAATAAGAGATGTAAAATTCCAGAAAATTACAGTATACAATAAATGTGCTGGTCATATTATTAGAATATCATGAAAAAGTTGATTTATTTCATTAATTCCATTTAGAAAGTCAAACTTGTAGAATGTATACATTCATTCCAAACAGACTGATACATTTCAAGTGTTTTTTTGCCAAAAAGGAGATGATTATAGCTGACAACCAATGAAAACCCTAAATTCAACATCTCAGAAAATTAGAATATGGTGAAAAGGTCAGATATTGAAGACACCTGGTGCCACACTCTAATTAGCTAACTCACTCAAAACACCTGGAAAATCCTTTAAATGGTCTCTGGTTTTGATTCTGTATGACACACAATCATGGGGAAGACTGCTGACTTGACAACTGTCCAAAAGATGACCATTGATACTTTAAAGAAGGAGGGCAAGACACAAAAGGTCATTGCCAAAGAGGTTGGATGTTCCCAGAGCTCTGTGTCCAAGCACATTAACAGAGAGGCCAAGGGAAGACAAAGATGTGGTAGAAAAAAAGTGTACAAGCAAGAGGGATAACCGCGCCCTGGAGAGAATTGTCAAACAAAACCGATTCAAAAACGTGGGGGAGATCCACAAAGAGTGGACTGCAGCTGGAGTCAGTGCTTCAAGAACCACCACGCACCGACGTATGCAAGATATGGGCTTCAGCTGTCGCATTCCTTGTGTAAAGCCACTCTTGAATAAGAGTCAACGTCAAAAGCGTCTCGCCTGGGCTCAAGACAAAAAGGACTGGACTGCTGCTGAGTGGTCCAAAGTTATGTTTTCAGTTGAAAGTAAATTTTGTATCTCCTTCGGAAATCAAGGTCCCAGAGTCTGGAGGAAGACAGGAGAGGCACAGAATCCACGTTGCCTGAAGTCCAGTGTCAAATTTCCACAATGGGTAATGGTCTGGGGTGCCATGCCATCTGCTGGTGTTGGTCCACTGTGTTTCCTGAGGTCTAGGGTCAATGCAGCAGTCTACCAGGAAGTTTTAGAACACTTTATGCTGCCTGCCGCGGACCAATTTTATGGAGGTGAAGATTTCATTTTCCGACATGACTTGGCACCTGCACACAGTGCCAAATCCACCAGTACCTGTTTAAGGACCATGGTATCCCTGTTCTTGATTGGCCTGCAAACTCACCTGACCTTAACCCCATAGAAAAGCTATGGGGTATTGTGAAGCGGAAGATGCCAGATGCCAGACCCAACAATGCTGAAGAGCTGCAGGCCACTATTAAAGCAAGCTGAATTTGGGATTTTCAGTAATTATCAGTACTAATCATCAACATTTAAAGAAATAAACATTTCAAATATATCACTATGTGTGTAATCAATTGATATAATATGTACGTTTCACATTCTGAATAAAATTACTGAAATAAATCAACTTTTTCATGATATTCTAATAATATGAACAGCACCTGTACTAGGACAAAATTATATATATAAAGCGAATGATCTACTCAAAGGAACCATATGTAGAAATGTCATGTGAAGTTAGGGCTGGGCGATATGGCCTTTTATTTATATCTCTATTTTCGAGCCATATCAAGATACACGTTATATATCGCGATAATTTGCCTTTGCCTCTAATGAACACTTGATGCATATAATCACAGCAGTATGATGATTCTATGTGTCTACATTAAAACATTCTTCTTCATACTGCATTAATATATGCTACTTTTAAACTTTCATGCAGAGAGGAAAATCACAACTAAGTCAGCTGTATTAATTAAACAGTTATTAAGCAGTGGCACAAACATTCATGTCATTTCAAAACAGAAAGTGCAAGATTGTCTGAGACATTTTAAAACAAGATATGAGTGCACTTTTGTGCATGATGTCACTAAGATGACATCAAAACAACACAAAATTAAAGTGCACTTTTTGTACAGAACGCCACTGCAATAGCAAATCCCATAGGGGTGATGAATGGATGGTCAGTGTCTGAGAGCTGCGGCCTACCATCATGACCCCGAACTCCCTTCCCTCTGTTGCTAAATATCTCGAGATGTATGTTGTAATGTGTATATGTGCTTTGCTATGGAGGTTTTTTCCCATAGGAGCCCAGTCCAGATTGTATTTTTTTACTCATCCTTCCCCAGCGTTTACCTTTTTCCCATCTTTTACGGGGCGCCTTGTGGCGACCCATTAGCGTTCCTGTTCTGTACACTTGGTTTTTGTCTAATCTTGAACAGGTTTGTGCTAAAAACAAAGTTTCATTGTACTTGTGCTATGACAATGAAGACCTATCTATCTATCTAGTTTAAAACAAATAGTGCATGATGTCACACAAGATATTTCAATAACTGTCAAATAAAAATGAGTTGCATAATAGGAAATCAAATAGTGTATGTCCTTCGTTATGTGGTAGGTTCCTGCGGACGTTATCTCCTTCTGTTATTGACTATTTTTTTCATATGGTGATGTGGAAATAGTTGCTTGGGCATTTTGTTAGTGTGGCACCGGCCAGAGATGTTGATAAGCGGAGTTTCAAGCACTCTTCATTCTCTGGCGGGTGACTTTTCAAATGATGCTACAAATTAGCAGTAATGCTACTTTTTGGAGCAACGCTTTTGCCACGTAATTGTTCAACATATTCCCGCTTGAAGCCAAACCACGGCCGGACAATGCATATGTGCTGTTTTTCTTGGGAATTAATTCTTCCTCCATTTGTTACCAGATTTGCACCTTCTTTCTCTCGTATTACCACTCGCAACGCACAGTTAGCATCACAGCTAATGTTACCCATGTAGCTACCTCTCTGCTCGGGGAGGACGTATGACGTTGCACACGTTGTATGTAAGAAAGTGCGCTTGTTTATGTCTCTGTGAGAAGGAGGGACAAGAGAGTGAGAAACGCCTGTAGTGTAATGCCTGCAGCTAAAAGCAACTGCGTGAGAACGTATACTCGAATATCACGATATAGTCATTTTCTGTATCGCACAGAGACAAACCTGCGATATATGGAGTATATTGATCCTATGTGAGGTCATCATTAAATGGCCCTGATATGTGAAAAAGCAATAATAACTCATGTTCTTTTTGAATACCTCTACAGCAGGGGTGTCAAACTCAAATACAGAGTGGGCCAAAATTTAAAACTGGACAAAGCCACGGGCCGAGGTTGAACTAATTAATCTTTTAAGAAGGACCCAAACAAGTTTTCCATTGAAAATTGAACAAGCAAGGCCTATATAACTTTATAGTGACATGCAAAATTGACTTTAAAATAATAATAATAGGGCTTCACGGTGGCAGAGGGGTTAGTGCGTCTGCCTCACAATACGAAGGTCCTGCAGTCCTGGGTTCAAATCCAGGCTCGGGATCTTTCTGTGTGGAGTTTGCATGTTCTCCCCGTGAGTGCGTGGGTTCCCTCCGGGTACTCCGGCTTCCTCCCACTTCCAAAGACATGCACCTGGGGATAGGTTGATTGGCAACACTAAATGGTCCCTAGTGTGTGAATGTTGTCTGTCTATCTGTTTTGGCCCTGCGATGAGGTGGCGACTTGTCCAGGGTGTACCCCGCCTTCCGCCCGATTGTAGCTGAGATAGGCGCCAGCGCCCCCTGCGACCCCGAAAGGGAATAAGCGGTAGAAAATGGATGGATAAAAAAACATCAATGGCATATCAAATCAAATTTAAATAAAAATTGAAGGCCTCTTTTGTATTTGTAGCCTTCTGAGGTAAATACTAACATTAACTTTTTCCAGAGGCTAATACATTTAATAAATAAATTAATGAATAAATCAACCATTCAGGCCTTTTTACTGCTCAGTTAATGTCGGGGCTCAGGTGGGTGGGGTTAGGCGGGCGGGGTTTGTTGGTAGCGGGGAGGGGGTGCATATTTTAGCGGTCCGGAAGAGTTAGTGCTGCAAGGGGTTTTGGGTATTTGTTCTGTTGTGTTTATGTTGTTATGGTGCGGATATTCTCCCGAAATATATTGGTCATTCTTGTTTGGTGTGGGTTCACAGTGTGGCGCATATTTGTAAAGTTGTTTATATGGCCACCCTCAGTGTGACCTGTATGCTGTTGATCAAGTATGCCTTGCATTTACATACATGTGTGTAGAAGCCACATATATTACGTGACTGGGCCGGCACGCTGTTTGTGACGAGGAAAAACAGACTTGATGACAGGTTGTAGGGGACGCTAAAGGCAGTGCCTTTAAGGCACACCCCCAATATTGTTGTCCGGGTGGAATTCGGGAGAAAGGTTGCACCGGGAGATTTTCGGGAAGGGCACTGAAATTCGAGAGTCTCCCGGGAAATCGGTGAATGCGGTGTTACAGCGGCACCACTGTATAGCACCGGCGGGCCAGTTCTAATGTTAATTTGATATTGCCTCAAGGGCCAAATGAATATACCGGGCGGGCCAGAGTTTGACACCTATGCTCTACAGGTATAATTGATAACAGTAGTTCAGCCGGGATAGGCTCATTTCAAAATTAGATTTACAGCACCGAAATCTTTTTATTGTTTTCATTTCAATTTTTTCAGAATAACAGCCTCTCCAATTATTATTAGTTGCTGCCCCACCAATAATAAAGCATTTACGGTATTTCTTCAATATTTTTAAAATATGAATGTATTTATACAGATTTTGGGAGCGTTGACAAGGCATCCATTCAAGTATACTCGTTTGTGTTCTTTACCTTGAGGTTAGAGTTGAGTCGCTTGGCTTTAGGAGGACTGCTCTCTGCAGC
>NC_084635.1:3251638-3276638 GCF_033978795.1 Nerophis ophidion
ATTACAGCTCTAATTAAAAAATTACACAAAAGCGTATAAAAAAAACAACTTAAAAATGGCATGCACTTAACACAGTTTCAAAGGAACTTACACAGACTCCTGGTCAAGTTCAATTTTACAAATAGCAGCAAGCTGGGCCATTTTGCTCGGGAAGTCGTTGTCACCTGACAGCAAACACCACAAATGAGACAACGGATAAAAAACAAAGGGCATTTTTCTAAAGTGTACTCACTGAAGGCACTCTTCGCGGGACTACTGGGCGCCGAGCTAATCTTGCGCCGGTCATCCTGAATGCTCTTGGCCAGCTTCATTAGAGACGGGTGTCGCGTGAAGCTTCGCTTAGTGCCGGGCGACGAAAAGAGGTTTTTGGCACAGTTGTCTACAGTAGAGCGGGACTCCAGCACTTTTGTCTTGTTGGATGGACATGTGGGAGTGGAACTCACCATAGCTGAAATAAAAACAGTCATTGGAAATGTTAAAGTATTTGACATTTAGTCTTCTAGAAAGAAATATATCAAATGAATAAAGTAGGAGCATCAAAATTGTAACATTGCATTGTGGGAGAGGTGGCACCTTCTGTTATGATGACAACAATAACAACTATGCATTATCTTTAGGGATGTAACTCTATAAAAAAACTTATACAACAATTGTGACAAAAAGTATTGATGAATGGGTTCAAAAAGTCCTCAAACACACTTTTAAGAAAGTTTTATTCAAAAAAAAAAAAATCAAATAGACACTACAAATAAACTATCTTGGCAGAAGAAACATTAATTATTGTTCTGGCTTCTTAAGACGCATTTGTTGTTATTTGACTGTTTAAATATGTTCATCTGCTTTCATTTGAGTGTTTTTAAAAAGTAAAGGAACGTCCGGTTCACTTTCTGTTGTAAACAAATTTGTGTCATATTCATCTGAGTTAGGGATCCAACAATATGAAAATTTCATATCACAGGTATTGTGACCAAAATTCTCACAATTATCATTATTATCGCAAAACTGTTGAACGTGCTCAGAAAGTACATATACGCACAGAAATCTTTTGACCAAGTATTTTTTTTAAATAACTAAAAAAAAAGAGATGTTCGAAAACCCAATATTTTGCATGTTTTGCGTTTCTTATGCTTCACTGATAGTGTTTTCGTCTTCCTGTTTTAGATTTTATTGGCTCAGCTCTTATTGTTTTAAATATTGGTTTACACTAGGGGTGTAACGGTAAACAAAGATTTCGGTTCGGTACGTACCTCGGTTTAGAGGTCACGGTTCGGTTCATTTTCGGTACAGTAAGAAATCAACAAAATATAAATTTTTGGGTTATTTATTTACCAAATTTGTAAACAATGGCTTTATCCTTTTAACATTGGGAACACTACAATAATTCTGCCCACGTTAATCCACATTAAACTGCCTCAAGTTGTTGCTTTAATTAAATAAAATGAAAAAAACCTTTCTTCTACATATAAAAAGTGCAACATTAAACAGTTTCAAATGAAACTGTTTAATGTCAACTCATCATGCTGAATTTATTACAGCATTTGGGAAGCCTGTAGTTGACTTTTATGATGTAAATGTTGTATTTTTATCAACATGTGATAGCAGGGACCCTGCTATTCAAAACAAGGCTGCTACATTACTAATGATTAATGTGACTATAGCTGAAAAATAGTAGAATAACAATAGGAGAGACTATTTATCCCTAAACACAATGGAGTTCAATGAAATAACAGACAGACAGGGCTTTGCTGCCCCTAAAACACGCACACACACACACACACACACGCACACACACAGCAAAATGAGCTAACGTTACGCTAAAAGCTAATTAGCCTTCATCTCAAGCCTATACTGTGAGCGAGCTTAGCTGCAGTTTAAGTTTCTAGAAGGTCAACGGGCTCATAGTGATGTTTGTAATAGTTGTGACTGGGAAGTGTTTAGTATAATTTGGGTAGAGTCCGCTCCTCCCCTGCTAAACGAATATCTGCTCGACGCTAAAGCATTGACTACATCGTTCTGAAGTCTGATTGGCTGTTACATCGCTCTGAATACGCACTGCTGATTGGCTTTGTATGTAACCAATCATATGGTTGTGTGGGCGGGACAGTGAGGCAGAGACAGAGGCAGAAAGCAGAGCAGCTTGTGAAGACTTCTGCTTCCGAACTTGTTCGGTACGCCCGCGTGCCGAACCGAAACCCCCGTACCGAAACGGTTCGATACAAATACACGTACCGTTACACTCCTAGTTTACACTGTAGCACTTTAAGATTGATTTAAACGAAAAGTGTGTAACAAATCACAGCTATTATGATTATTTCTGGCTGTTGTTGTGGCATCCTGCTCTGTTCACCGGTCCTTGAACACACCGTAAAAACAGAAGAATGAATGATCGTTGTTCTGAGAGCACAGGTTCAATGTCCACAATTAAATTGTTTAGTTGCGTAGACAGCAATGTGTTTATATACTGAAAGAGTAGATTGGGTTGTCGTTCATAATAAGGAAATACGTTAATGTCCCTTGTTTTCATGTTAGCATTTAAGCAAGTTAGCCTGCCATTAGCACACGAGATTGCTTCTCCAGTAAATAATCAGTATCACCGGTCTGTGGGTGCGGTTATCAATCGTGGGCTTACCATAACTCTATATGTAATCACAATCATGAATATGTATCATACCTTTCACTTTTGGGAGGTCGCTTGGGCCGACCCATTCAAATGCCGGTTTCCTCCCTCTTTCTTCTGTTACATGGACTTTTTCAATAAGCTTCAGGCTCCGCAGCACATTAGCGATGTCATAAAGTCGTCTCACTTTAGCTGCAAACATAAAACAAATAGAAAATGATGTATTGTAACAAAAAACACACAAAGAAGTAACATCCATTTGTACTTTGTGCTCACTTTTTGTTTGTACTACAACAACCACACAAAACTACATGCACATGTGACAGTGTTGGTGATAGGAATTTTCAAAATGGGCTCCACACTTTTTTGTAACCGTTTTGAAAACAAATGATAAATGTATGCCTTATTCTATCTTGCATTCAATATTGTGTTTTGGAAAGAAGTTGTCATACACGTTACTTAATTTTTCATGCATGTGTAAAATTTGTATGCATATGTAAATGTATTCTGTGATAAACATTTATTCACTTTCTTTTTTCCTTCATGGATCTAAACTTTACCGCTGCCGCCTCAGAATCAAAGTT
Organism: Nerophis ophidion; assembly: GCF_033978795.1. Classification (NCBI taxonomy): domain Eukaryota; kingdom Metazoa; phylum Chordata; class Actinopteri; order Syngnathiformes; family Syngnathidae; genus Nerophis; species Nerophis ophidion. The sequence continues at coordinate 3,254,840 of NC_084635.1, forward strand.
CTCTGGCTTACGAGGACCACTGACACATCTTATCTCTGCATGTTTTACTAGAATACCCTTATGGGCATTACATATATCACAATCAAGTAACTACTGAACTGTTTACTTGTTGAAATACCCTTTACAAAGCTAAAATCTACCCTAACAACCGATTTGCTGCTGCCAAAAATTGATTTGAAGGGTATTTTAACAAGTAAACAGTACATTAGGGAATTGATTTTGATATATGTAATACCCGTAAGGATGTTCTAGTAAAATTAGCAGAGATAAGATGTGTCAGTATCAAAATATTACTTAAAATTAATTTTTTGGCAGCATCAAAGTGGTTGTTTGGATAGATTTTAGCGTTGTATAGGGTATTTCAACAAGTAAACAGTACAGTAGGTACTTGATTTTTATATAAGTAATGCTCATAAGGGTGTTCTCGTAAAATATGCATGTGTAAATATCAAAATCTATCCATCCATGTTTTACAGCTTATTCCCTTTGGGGTCACGAGGGGCGCTGGTGCCTATCTCAGCTACAATAGGGCGGAAGGCGGCGTACACCCCGGACAAGTCGCCACATCATCGCAGGGCCAATAAATATCAAAATATTACGTTGAATCACTTTTTGTCAGGCAATATTACATTTAATGAAAATTTTACATAAATGAAGACATGCACCTGGGGATAGGTTGATTGGCAACACTAGAGTGGCCCTTGAGTGTGAATGTTGTCTATCTGTGTTGGCCCTGTGATGAGGTGGCGACTTGTCCAGGGTGGACCCCGCCTTCCGCCCGAAGCAGCTAAGATAGGCTCCAGCACCGCCCGCGACCCCGAAAGGGACAAGCGGTAGAAAATGGATGGATGGATGGATGAATACATCCGAACACTTTATAAATATGCATTATGTGCTCGAAGAAAAAACAGTTACAATTTATGTATCTTCTAAACAAGAAAGAGGTTTTATCACATCAATATCGGCCTAACAGTCCTTTAAATCTCAGTAATACCACAGAAAAGGCAAACTGTCATTTTCCTGACACGACAAAGGCTTGAATAATGTCAAACACGTAGCGTTTCAATGCGTAAAAAGACACAAAAAGTGCGTTAATGCCAACGTGTTGTGTGTATATATATATTTATATACTGTATAAATATATACAGTATATTTATTTTCTACTGCTTATATAAAGTATATGTATATGTGTGTGTGTATATATATATTTTATATATATATATATATAAAATATGTATATGTGTGTGTGCATATATATTTTATATATATATAAAATATGTATGTGTTTGTATATATATATATATATATATATATATAGCCATCCATCCATTTTCTACCGCTTATTCCCTCTATGGGTCGCGGGGGGCGCTGGCGCCTATCTCAGCTACAATTGGGCGGAAGGCGGGGTACACCCTGGAAATATATATATATACCGTATTTCCTTGAATTGCCGCCGGGGCGCTAATTAATTCAAAACCTCTTCTCACTCCTGCGCTTACCAAAGGCACGCGGTAAAAGTAAGCATGCGCTAATCATTTTAAAACCTCTTCTCACTCCGGCACTTACCAAAGGTATGCAGTAAAAATTTGAGAGTGACGTAAGCTTGGACCTTAAAGCCTACTGAATAGCTCTTAATCTTCTTCCCTTTATGCGGTTTAAAATTACCGGTATTGAAATCAGCCCCCTCCACTTTGAAAATGATTACAGGGGAAGTGTCACTTGTGACGTCACGAGTTTGACCAGGCGGTAATACTAAGAATGTGCTAATTATTTTGGAAAGCGAGTTTGACCCGGCAGTAATTCAAGGCAGGCGCATACTATATGTCCTGTGGCAATTCAAGGAAATACGGTATGTGTGTGTGTGTGTATATATATGTATACACACACACATATATATATCTGAAAGGCTTGTGACATAAAAAACTAAAAGAAGCGACATGCATTCGTATTTTGTGCTCACTGTTTTCACTACAACCACGCAAATCTACATGCACATGTGACATGGCCAATTATGCAAATTACACGACATGCCGTAAACCCCGCCACAGGTAGATTGCAGTCCCGCAACATGTAACACAAACACAGTGTGTGCATTTACTCACTCTTGAATTTGTTCTTGTCCTGGTCTGCAACCTGGTCCTCTCCGATCAAGATTTTAGCAGCCACATCCAGGCTGACCACAGGAGGACTCGAGACCAGGAAGAGCATGACAAACTTCTGGCTCATTACCCTCAGAGATTTGTCCTTTCGACTGTTGACAGACGCTAGGGTGGCAAACAGAAAAAAATGTTGTAGTTATCATAATTCATCACCGCAAAGGGGATATTTGACCTCTCACCTGCTTTGAACTCAACCCCCGGAAGCTCGACAAAGAAGAGCTCCTTCTGCCCGTGCTCGCTACTTTCCGAGTCCGCCGCCTCTTTGTTCTCCTTCTCCTCCATGTCGAAATCAAACTCCGTATCCAGGAAGCGCTGTCGGATCTGTTGCATCTGCTGGCCGTACTTCTGCTCCTCGCCCACCCGCTTCAGGATAGCCAGCGTCTGGGCCAGGTTGGTCCGCCCGTGCCAAATGTAGCGGTTCTTTGCCGAGCGGCTCACCATGTGCAAGCTCTCCAGCACGTTCATGATATCGTAAATGCGCCGACGTTCCACATCTGTGTAGACAGATAACAGCATAACTAATTGTGGAGAGGCGGAGCCGACAGTGCGACAGAGAAGCAGGGCACGCCGGAGCCCGCCCCAAGATGGCGGCGAGGAGGCGGAGATGGCGAGCGAGCGGCGAGATACTATTAAACTCACTAAAACACTAGCAACACAATAGAAAGATAAGGGATTTCCCAGAATTATCCTAGTAAATGTCTCTAAAAACATCGGAATCTGTCCTAATGCATTCGCGTTTTATTTTTTACTTATTTTTTTTTTCTAGTCCGTCGCTATCAATATCCTCAAACACGAATCTTTCATCCTCGCTCAAATTAATGGGGAAATTGTCGTTTTCTCGGTCCGAATAGCACTTTTTGTTGGAGGCTCCCATTAAAAACAATGTGAATATGTGAGGAGCTCTCAATGGGTGACGTCATCGTCTGCGACTTCCGGTACAGGCAGGGCTTTTCTCTTAGCACTGAAAGTTGCGAACTTTATCGTGGATGTTCTCTACTAAATCCTTTCAGCAAAAATATGGCAATATCGCGAAATGATCAAATGTGACACATAGAATGGACCTGCTATCCCCGTTTAAATAAGAAAATCTCATTTCAGTAGGCTTTTAATATATGCCACTTTTAAACTTTCATGCAGAGAGGGAAATCACAACTAAGTCAATTGACCAAAAGTGTATTTATTAAAGTTATTAAGCAGTGGCACAAACATGCAAGTCATTTCCAAAACATGAAGTGCAAGATTTTCAGAGACGTTTTAAGTGTCAAATAAAAATGAGCTGCATAATAGGAAATCAAATAGTATTCATCCTTCACTATGTAGTATGTTACTACGGTTATGAAAATCTCTTCATTCTCTAGCGAGTGACTTTTCAAATGATGCTACATATTAGCAGTAATGCTACTTTTTAAAGCAACACTTTTGCCCCACACTTGACAAATGACGGTTGTCTGTTCGACATATTCCCACTTGAAGCCGAACCACCGCCAGACGATGGACCCCCTGCTGTTTTTATTGGGAATTAAGTCTTCCTTTATTTGTTACCAGATCCGCACCTTCTTTCTCTCGTATTCCCACTCGTACGGCTACGTTAGCATCACAGCTAACGTTACCCAGTCTGCTACCTCTCTGTTGGGCGAGGGCGTATACGTATGTGAGGTATGACGTGACAGTATGTGACGTATGACGTGACAGTATGTGACGTATGACGTGACAATATGTGACGTATGACGTGACAATATGTGACGTATGACGTGACAGTATGTGACGTATGACGTGACAGTATGTGAGGTATGAGGTGACAGTATGTGAGGTATGAGGTGACAGTATGTGACGTATGACGTGACAATATGCGACGTATGACGTGACAGTATGCGACGTATGACGTGACAGTATGTGAGGTATGACGTGACAGTATGTGACGTATGACGTGACAGTATGTGACGTACGACGTGACAGTATGTGAGGTACGACGTGACAGTATGTGACGTACGACGTGACAGTATGTGACGTACGACGTGACAGTATGTGACGTACGACGTGACAGTATGTGACGTACGACGTGACAGTATGTGACGTACGACGTGACAGTATGTGACGTACGACGTGACAGTATGTGAGGTACGACGTGACAGTATGTGACGTATGACGTGACAGTATGTGAGGTATGACGTGACAGTATGTGAGGTATGACGTGACAGTATGTGAGGTATGACGTGACAGTATGTGAGGTATGACGTGACAGTATGTGACGTATGACGTGACAGTATGTGACGTATGACGTGACAGTATGTGACGTACGAGGTGACAGTATGTGACGTACGACGTGACAGTATGTGACGTACGACGTGACAGTATGTGACGTACGACGTGACAGTATGTGACGTACGACGTGACAGTATGTGACGTATGACGTGACAGTATGTGACGTATGACGTGACAGTATGTGACGTATGACGTGACAGTATGTGACGTATGACGTGACAGTATGTGAGGTATGACGTGACAGTATGTGACGTATGACGTGACAGTATGTGACGTATGAGGTGACAGTATGTGACGTATGACGTGACAGTATGTGACGTATGACGTGACAGTATGTGACGTATGACGTGACAGTATGTGACGTATGACGTGACAGTATGTGACGTATGAGGTGACAGTATGTGACGTATGACGTGACAGTATGTGACGTATGACGTGACAGTATGGGACGTACGACGTGACAGTATGGGACGTACGACGTGACAGTATGTGAAGTACGACGTGACAGTATGTGACGTACGACGTGACAGTATGTGACGTACGACGTGACAGTATGTGACGTATGACGTGACAGTATGTGAGGTATGACGTGACAGTATGTGAGGTATGACGTGACAGTATGTGACGTATGACGTGACAGTATGTGAGGTATGACGTGACAGTATGTGAGGTATGAGGTGACAGTATGTGACGTACGACGTGACAGTATGTGAGGTATGAGGTGACAGTATGTGACGTTTGACGTGACAGTATGTGACGTATGACGTGACAGTATGTGAGGTATGACGTGACAGTATGTGACGTATGAGGTGACAGTATGTGACGTATGACGTGACAGTATGTGACGTATGACGTGACAGTATGTGAGGTATGACGTGACAGTATGTGACGTATGACGTGACAGTATGTGACGTATGACGTGACAGTATGTGACGTATGACGTGACAGTATGTGAGGTATGACGTGACAGTATGTGACGTATGACGTGACAGTATGTGACGTATGACGTGACAGTATGTGACGTATGACGTGACAGTATGTGACGTATGACGTGACAGTATGTGACGTATGACGTGACAGTATGTGACGTATGACGTGACAGTATGTGACGCATGACGTGACAGTATGTGAGGTATGACGTGACAGTATGTGACGTATGACGTGACAGTATGTGACGTATGACATGACAGTATGTGACGTATGACGTGACAGTATGTGACGTATGACGTGACAGTATGTGAGGTATGACGTGACAGTATGTGACGTATGAGGTGACAGTATGTGACGTATGACGTGACAGTATGTGAGGTATGAGGTGACAGTATGTGAGGTATGACGTGACAGTATGTGACGTATGAGGTGACAGTATGTGACGTATGAGGTGACAGTATGTGACGTATGAGGTGACAGTATGTGACGTATGAGGTGACAGTATGTGACGTATGTAAGAATGTGCGCCTGCTTGTCTGTGAGAAGGAGACAGGAAAGAGTGGGAAGAGCCTGAAGTGTAATGCCCGCAGCTAAAAGCAACTGTGTGAGAACGTATACTCGAATATCACGATATAGTCATTTTCTATATCGCACAGAGACAAACCCGCTATATATCGTATGTATCGATATATCGCCCAGTCCTACACTGAATACAACAAATTTTTAAGTATGACCAACATTTTTAGAGTATAATAAGTCTCCTATTAATTTTAATAACATTGTCCAGGGTGTACCCCACCTACCTCCCCGAATGCAGCTGAGATAGGCTCCAGCGACGCCAAAAGAGAGAATCGGTAGAAAATGGATGGATGGATGTTTTTCTGAAGCTAATCAATAATAAATAAAATACTTTTTACCATTAATGCGACTTCTTGAACAGGTGCAGTAGAAAACGGATGGATTAAAATGCATGAGAATGTTATATATTTATAAATGTTATTTTTAACACCGTGATCACCAGCGGAATTATTCATTACTTATCGTGTTAAGCAATGTCAGCTAAGATTTATCTGAGAGCCAGATGCAGTCATCAAAAGAGCCACATCTGGCTCTAGAGCCATAGGTTACCTACCCCTGCGCTAGAGAATGAAGAGTGCTTCAAAATACATGTCAACATCTCCGTTCGCTGCCACACCATCAAAGTGTCGAGGCAAACAATTCCACATTTACACTGTATGAAAAAAAATTGAATATAATAACGTCCGTAGTAACCTACCACATATTTGATTTCCTATTATGCAGATCATTTTTATTTGACACTTAAAATGTCTCTGACAATCTTGCACTTTCTGTTTTGGAAATGACAAGTGATTTAGGGCTATATAAGTAAACATTGATTGATTGATTGATGAACGTTTGTGCCACTGTTTAATAAATACAGTTTTGGTCATTTGACTTAGTTGTGATTTCCCTCTCTGCATGAAAGTTTAAAATGAGCATATATTAATGCAGTATGAATAAGAATGTTTTAATGTAGACACATAGAATCATCATACTGCTGTGATTAAATGCATCAAGTGTTCATTAAAGGCAAATTATCGCGATATATAACATGTATCGTGACATAGCCCGAAAATATCGAGATATTAATAAAAGGCCATATCGCCCAGCTCTAACACTTAGAATCATCATGCTGCTGTGATTATATGTGACAAGTGTTCATTCATGTCCAAGGCAAAATATTGAGATATGTATCATGTATCGCGATGTGGCCTGAAAATATCGAGATATTTTAAAAAGGCCGTATCGCCCAGCCCTAATGGCACGGTTTGATTTGATGCGAATCGGAACTTGGCAGACTTGGGTCGGTACCTATAATAGTACCAAATTCAGTACCCATCCCTACAGCTGACATACTCAGTTCCGTGGCCACGTCATCCAGGCAGATGTCAATGTTGTGAGTCGGGTCAGGACAATCCGGGTAGCGGGCGAGGAACTTGTGACAGAGCAAACCAAGACTTTTTTCCTTTCTGCTGATCAATCTCTCAGACTCATCTCCGTCTCCAACGTCCTACAGGACAATGACAACAAACAGGTGAGAAGAACATAACAGCGTCTGTTTGCGAACATTCTGCATCCGAATAACTTTTTCAAATGTCTTTTTACCTGAGTTGAATCAGGACATAGCTCCTTCTCACGGTTCCTGATATCCGGACTGGCAGCGCTGATGAGCATTTTGAGGTTGGATGTTGGCGTCCATGGATCAACAGACCGTGTTTCTCTTCCTTTTTTTGGAGTTGCGAGCGGGCCCATGATAAGTTGTGTGTGCTCGCCACTTCTCAAGGACTTATCAAACCCAGAGAGGCTACAAAGCCATCACCAGCCTTTTAACAAAACGGGAAAGAAAATAGACTTTTAAGAAATGCTTTTTTCATTATTATATATTGAAACAATTAGAGTCTGTTTAAGTGAAATGTGTGCATATACAGTGGGGCAAAAAAGTATTTAGTCAGCCAGCGATTGTGCAAGTTCTCCCACTTCAAATGATGACAGAGGTCTGTCATTTTCATCATAGGTACACTTCAACTGTGAGAGACAGAATGTGAAAAAAAAAATCCAGGAACTCACATTGTAGGAATTTTAAAGATTTTTTTTGTAAATTATGGTGGAAAATAAGTATTTGGTCAACCATTCAAAGCTCTTACTGATGGAAGGAGGTTTTGTCTCAAAATCTCAGGATACATGGCCCCATTCATTCTTTCCTTAACACGGATAAATCGTCCTGTCCCCTTAGCAGAAAAACAGCCCCAAAGCATCCATTTTCTACCGCTTATTCCCTTTTGGGGTCGCGGGGGGCGCTGGCGCCTATCTCAGCTACAATCGGGCGGAAGGCGGGGTACACCCTGGACAAGTCGCCAACTCATCGCAGGGCCAACACAGATAGACAGACAACATTCACACTCACAGTCACACACTAGGGACCATTTAGTGTTGCCAATCAACCTATCCCCAGGTGCATGTCTTTGGAAGTGGGAGGAAGCCGGAGTACCCGGAGGGATATATATATATATATATATATATATACATATATATATATATATATATATATATACACAATATTTGGGTATCTTTTCTAATAATGTCTATACTGTAAACCTTGAGTTGTTAAAGTTTGAGTGCACCTCCCTCCTCAAGTGTGTATGAGTGGATGTGTGCCTGTATGAAGGGTTTGCATGAGCAAAGTATGACTGTTTAATGTCATTATAACTGTAAAATCTAATAAAATATATTTGCATAAAAATAGATATACTAGCTCCCAGACACATTTTTTCTCAAAATTTGGCCCCTGAATCTAAAAAATTGTCCAGGCCTGCCGTATAAAGAGAGACTAGTGATTTAGGGCTATATAAATAACCATTGATTGATGATTGATTGATTTGTTAATAATTCAGCACAGACTAATCATAGAGTGAGCTATTACGTCATGTAACTTTGTTGGCTGAATTCGGCATAAACCATACGCCGTAAATATGATCAAAAATAGTACTGTCAGCAGAGAAGATAGCGAATTTAGAAATTAAAACCAAATCAAAGAAACACAAATCAAAACACCTTTTTTTTATATATTGGCGGTAAGTGACGTGCTATCTGTCCAATCACCGGGCTCGCAAGGCAGCGCGCCCGCCCTTTTTCTTTTTAAGCAGCCAATGAGCGCGCAGCAAACAGGAAGTCAGCCGGGCGTCCCGCGTCGGTGAGTAGTTTTTGAAATCCTTGGCGGGTAACGAAGTCCACAGTGGCGGAATGCGCAAACATTGACACTTTTTTGACAGAATACTAGTGCGGACACATCAACACAATCCTATACACACAAGGACGTGTTTCACCAGAAAAAAATAAAGCCATTTGTGCCACCAACGCGCGGTAAAACCGGTTATTCCAGATACAAAAAGGGGGTTTTGTTGAACGCGTTGAGTAGCGAGTAAAACAGCGGATATTTTTTGATTAATTACCGATCAAAACGAATGATGTTATTTAATTTGTAATTGTTATTTCATTAAAAATACACAAGCTAAGTATAGACTTACCACAATCAGCGAGGGAAAGCGGTCACATCAATGTGTTGAGGAGCATTACTAATTATTCCCACAGATTATTCCGATGGTTTGAAAGATAAATTCAAACAAAAAAAATAAAAATAAGCGAACCAGCTATAAAGCGAGTGAACTTCCTAATAAATTGCCGCCTCCAAAGTTGTGTGGGTAGCGACGTTAAGCCCTCCCGGGTTGAGCATGCGCACTGACGACACTTCCGCCCTGGGCGGGTCAAGAGACAAGTACCGGACATGTCTAAGTTACACTTACTAACATTTCCCCAGAGGTGGGACAGCAAAGGCTTTCTCTGCTACCCTGCCTTAAATCATGATCATAAATTAATAAATGTTCATTTTATTTTTAAATTCCATCCATCCATTTTCAACCGCTTGTCCCTTTCTGGGTCATGGGGGGTCGCAGGAGCCAATCTTAGCTGCACTTTTCATAAATATGTAAAAGTATTCACCATATTCTTGTCAGGCTTGCCTCTGTGTGTGTTTAGTATTTCCTGTTTTTAGTTCCTGTCAGCGCTCTTATTTTGTCTGTTTCCTGTTTTTTTTCCCCTGTGCGCGTTTTCCCCTCAGATGCGGCTGATTGGCACCTGGCCACACCTGGTGTCAATCAGCCCGCTCATATTCTTTATGTCCTGAGCAAGACACTTCACCTGATGGGTGCTGGTTAGCGCCTTGCATGGCAGCTCCCTCCATCAGTGTGTGAATGTGTGTGTGAATGGGTAAATGTGGAAGTAGTGTCAAAGCGCTTTGAGTACCTCGAAGGTAGTAAAGCGCTATACAAGTACAACCCATTTATCATTTATTTATTTATTATTGTCGCTCTTGTCGTTGCTACCTGTCGTGTCGTATCTTGTCTTGTCAATGCAGCGTTGCGGTAATAGAATAGAATAGAAAGTACTTTATTGATCCCTTTAAGCCATGGGTGTCAAACTCTGGCCCGTGGGACAAATCCGGCCCGCCGTGTAGTTTAATTTGGCCCTTGAGACAATATCAATTTAGCATTAGAGCTGGCCCGCCGGTGTTATACAGCGTCGGTGCCGCTGTAACACCGCTAATACTCATACTTGCCAACCCTCCTAATTTTCCCGGTAGACTCCCGAAGTTGAGTGCCCCTCCCGAAAATCTCCCGGGGCAACCATTCTCCCGAATTTCTCCCCATTTCCACCTGGACAACTATATTGGGGGCGTGTATTTAAGGCACTGCCTTTAGCGTTCTCTACAACCTGTCGTCACGTCCGCTTTTCCTCCATACTAACAGCGTGTCACATAATATTTGTGGCTTTTACACACACACACACACGCACAAGTGAATGCAAGGCATACTTGGTCAACAGCCATACAGGTCACACTGAGGGTGGCTGTGTAAACAACTTTAGCACTGTTACAAATATGTGCCACACTGTGAACCCACACCAAACAAGAATGACAAACACATTTCGGGTGAACATCAGCACCGTAACACAACAGAACAAATACCCAGACGCCCTTGCAGCACTAACTCTTCCGGGAAACTTCCAGCAAACAGACCAATAATTAACGTATTATTCATGCATTTTCTCTTGCTACTTCAAGGCTTCAATGTTTGGTTCATTCATTATTGTTATTTTATTTTCCGATTTATTATTAGCCTGTGGAAAAATTTTGATATTTACCTCAGAAGATTGCAAATAGAAAAAAAGGCATAACATTTTTATTTAAATTTTATTTGATAGGCCATTGATATTTTTTTTATTATTATTATTATTATTTGAAACTGGATTTTGCATGTCACTAAAGTTATATAAGCCTTGCTCGTTCAATATTTAATGCAAAACTTGTTTGGGTCCCTATTAAAAGGTTCATTGTTCCTTTTAAAATTTTGGCCCACTCTGTGTTTGAGTTTGACACCCGTGCTTTAAGCTATATTTGATTGCGCTTTTTAACTTACTGCCTTTTGTTCCCTGCTTCAAAGTTTGTTTTCATATTACATGTACGACTTCTGTTTCCTGCTCGATACCTGCTAGCTTCCACGCTAGGCCTTTTTGTTTTTGCCAGCTTCCATGCTGAGCTCCGTTTATTTTCTAGCTCCCATGCTAGCTCTCTTTGTTTGTTATCCGCCTCGTGCGCGCCTTTTGTTGTACCCTTTGTTTGTTTTTGTCCTAGTATTTTAATTAAAATATGTTTACCTGCAAAATGCCTGCCTCCTTTGCATCTTGGGGCTCGTCTACAAGAAACTCTGACAATTCTCTTCATGTCATATTAGGCTCCAGAGTTGCTGTTTTTAAGTTAGAGCTTTGGTCCAATCGGAATTCAGCTCGCTTGTTGCCAGGGCTGTGTGAATTCTGCCGGAGGCCTTCTGAATCAACATTAGCGCCCGGTTAACATACAGATGCGATCACGAGTTGTTGACAGTAGCTCATCTGGGTGGCCTCACGTTGAACGTGACTGTGATTGGATACTCACTTGTCACTAACTACCAAGTATCCAATCACAAGTTGTGATTTACGAAAGCTTAAAGTGGCACCAGATCAGAGGCATACCCGGCCAGCGGAGAAATCAGTGGTCCACCCTTTTTTAACCAACACAGAAGCAGAGAAAAACGTTGATTAGTTGGTTTCTGTTACTTTAGGAGAGTTCATTGACAGTCATGATTTAGTCCAATGGTTCTCACCCTTTTTTAAGTGATGTACCCCCAGTGAATATTTTTTTTAATTCAAGTACCCCCTAATCAGAGCAAAGCATTTTTGGTTGAAAAAAAGAGATAAAGAAGTAAAATACAGCACTATGTCATCAGTTTCTGATGTATTAAATTGTAAAACAGTGCAAAATATTGCTTCCACTAGTGCAGGGGTAGGGAACCTATGGCTCTAGAGCCAGATGTGGCTCTTTTGATGACTGCATCTGGCTCTCTGATAAATCTTAGTTGGCATTGCTTAACACAATAAGTAATGAATAATTCTGCAGGTCTGTGATGAGGTGAACCCCGCCTTCAGCCCGATTGTAGCTGAGATAGGTACCAGCGCCCCCCACCACCCCAAAGGGAATAAGCGGTAGAAAATGGATGGATGGACGGATAATTCTGCTGGTAATCACAGTGTTAAAAATAACGTCCATCCATCCCATCCATTTCCTACCGCTTATTCCCTTTTTGGGTCGCGGGGGGCTCTGGCGCCTATCTCAGCTACAATCGGGCGGAAGGCGGGGTACACCCTGGACAAGTCGCCACCTCATCGCAGGGCCAACACAGATAGACAGACAACATTCACACTCACATTCACACACTAGGGCCAATTTAGTGTTGCCAATCAACCTATCCCCAGGTGCATGTCTTTGGAAGTGGGAGGAAGCCGGAGTACCCGGAGGGAACCCACGCACTCACGGGGAGAACATGCAAACTCCACACAGAAAGATCCCGAGCCTGGATTTGAACCCAGGACTGCAGGAACTTCGTATTGTGGGGCAGACGCACTAACCCCTCTGCCACCGTGAAGCCCTAAAAATAACATTCAAAATATAAAACATTCTCATGCATTTTAATCCATCCATCCATTTTCTACCGTACCTGTTCAAAAAGTCGCGTTATTGGTAAGAAGTATTTTATTGATTATTGGTTAGCTTCAGAATAAAAATCATATTAAAAATAATAGGAGACTTAATGTACTCTAAAAATGTTGTTATTAATTAAAAATGCATGCATTTTTTTGTATTCAGTGTTAAAAAATATCATATGGCTGTCACGGAAATACATTTTAAAATCTTTGGCTTTCATGGCTCTTTCAGCCAAGAAGGTTCCCGACCCCTGCACTAGTGCTTCCACTTGCACTTGAATCAACCGACCACTAACGCTGCCAACGGCTTATACGGCATCAAATGTCCATTACAAATTGTGACTTCAAATGGATTTTTTCACATTTAATGTGTTTTTTTTACAAGTATTTTGTATTGGCAGCATCACGTCCGAGGCGGGTGTATTGATTTTTAAATGTGCGAAACAAATAGCCCGTTTTGTACACTAGTGACACATTGAGGTGTTTCAATGCCCAGCAGTGCGCAAGTGTGTTTCTTTATAGTATTTTTCAAGCCGTGGACATGGGGAGACAGAAATGATTGTATTTTGACAGGTATTTATTGAAGTTGGACGAAGTAAGACATTGCTGAAGACCTAGGTGGGAAATGCACGGCACGCCACTGGATTTCACAACATATTTATGTTCTTTAGATGACTTTTACTACTAATAGGTGAAATTACTAGAATACGTATTGTGTTTTTTTTTTTAATCATGAATTGATTAACGGAGACCCTAACTTAAAGGCCTACTGAAAGCCACTACTAGCGACCACACAGTCTGATAGTTTATATATCAATGATGAAATATTAACATTGCAACACATGCCAATACGTCCTTTTTAGTTGACTAAATTGCAATTTTAAATTTCCCGCGAAGTTTCCTGTTAAAAACGTCGCGGAATGATGACGCGTGTGTTTGACGTCACCGGTTGTAGCGGACATTTTTTTCCAGCCCGATCCAAGCTATAAGTCGTCTGCTTTAATCGCATAATTACACAGTATTCTGGACATCTGTGTTGCTGAACCTGTTGCAATTTGTTCAATTAATAATGGAGACATCAAAGAAGAAAGATGTAGGTGGGAAGCGGTGTATTGCAGCTGTCTTTAGCAACACAAACACAGCCGGTGTGTCCTTGTTTAAAATTCCCGAAGGTGAAGCTTTACTATGGAACCGAGCGGTCAAGCGAACATGGTTCCCTACCACATGTCAATCAATCAATCAATGTTTATTTATATAGCCCCAAATCACAAATGTCTCAAAGGACTGCACAAATCATTACGACTACAACATCCTCGGAAGAACCCACAAAAGGGCAAGGAAAACTCACACCCAGTGGGCAGGTTTCGTTGAGAAAATTGTGCTAATAAGTCTGCTCTTACCGTAGTTATGAGCGGAGCTTGCGTCCCCCTGCAGCTGCGGACTATTACCTCCTCCCACCGGAGACACTGGCGGTCACCACACCCGTGGCCACACCCCTCCGACTTTCAGGTACCATATAATCTCACTAAAACACTAGTAACACAATAAGCAGATAAGGGATTTTCCAGAAATATCCTAATAAATGTGTCTAAAAACATCTGAATCACTCTAACTGCCGTCTAGTTTTTTTTCTAGTCCTTCACTCTCACTATCCTCATCCACAAATCTTTCATCCTCGCTCAAATTAATGGGGAAATTATCGCTTTCTTGGTCCGAAACGCTCTAGCTGCTGGTGGCCATGATTGCAAACAATGTGAGGATGTGAGGAGCACCACAACCCGTGACGTCACGCGCACATCGTCTGCTACTTCCGGTACAGGCAAGGCTTTTTTATTAGCGACCAAAAGTTGAGAACTTAATCGTCGATGTTCTCTACTAAATCCTTTCAACAAAAATATGGCAATATGGTGAAATTATCAAGTATGAATCATAGAATTGACCTGCTATCCCCGTTTAAATAAGAACATCTCATTTCAGTAGGCCTTTAAACAAGTTGAAAAACTTATTGGGGTGTTACCATTTAGTGGTCAATTGCACGGAAAATGTACTGTAAGTTTAAATTTTTATCACAGAATGCAATAAATTTAGCCAAATGGGTGATTATAATGTATTGTATAGCTGTATTAACACTCATATAACATATTCATTTTCATTTTTTCTTCATTGTCGTGTTTCTGTTTGGGCGCTAAGTGGCGGCAAAAGGCAGCTTTACGCGGAGTCGCCATGGAAACGGGCGAGCTTCTTCCAGGATGTTGAGCGAGAGCAGAGAGTGACGTCATTTTAGAGGGAAGGTGTGGGACACCGATGGCTACTTTAGGTACGCCTCGGAAAATAGCAGATTCCTCGGCTAGATTAGTATCTGGATCAGAACAATCTATAATAAGCTCTAAACTCGTTGTTCACCATCCAACCATGTTATTCCATTCGTACATGCCTTTTAATTTAATTGATCTTGGGTGCCTTAAATTGAAAAAGAACAGGGTATAAGCAAGGATTAGTCCCAAGTGCAGCGTGACTGCAATCAGAAAAAACGTTTCGCTGCCCTGCCCACCCAATTTGTCCGACAGCACCTGAATGCACCACGCGCTCGGGCTCACAGACGGGAGACATCAGCGTCCAGGCGAGGCATCTTCTCCACCAGGGCACGAAACAAGTCACAAGTTTTGGGTAAGAGTGATTTTTTTTTTCACGAACAAAAAAACAGGACATTTACTCGTGTTTTTGTTGCCTCAATTTATATTGTGCGTGGGTTTTTTTCTTCCCCCGGCAGTTTCTAGAAAGCTCAGCATGCTCTGCAGGTTCTCCTGCAGGGATGCTGCAGTATAGCTCACTACTCCCTTCTCGTTATTTTAGCTACTATATATATATATATATATATATATATATATATATATATATATATATATATATATATATATATATATATATATATAATGTGTGTGTGTGTGTATATATATGTGTGTGTATATATATATATGTGTATATATGTGTGTGTGTGTGTAAGATGTTTGTGCAATTAGTTAGCATGTTTTTATAACTGACGTCATCTAATTACTATGCACGGAATTTGAATTTTGTAGCTAATTGCAATGCACACATGCCTAAAGTTGCTAATAAGTCACATTGCATGGGCACTTATGTTATAGTTAATGTGTAAAGACATCCTTATAAAGTGTTCTGTCCCTGAAACCCGTATTTCAGGCTGGCCGCTCTGGAAACACTCAGTGGAAACGCTCCCCACCCACACTGCTTGGTGCCTCGTCTGAGCTGCTGTGACTTAGATGACCATAGTAACTAATTAGATGACCATAGTAACTAATTAGATGACCATAGTAACTAATTAGACTACCATAGTAACTAGTATATTGTGCAAAAGTGCAGATTCCAACCATTGAAATACTTTGCATAGTTCAAGACTTATGGTCAGGCAGCACAGTGGCAGAGGGGTTAGAGCATGGGTGTCAAACTCTGGCCCGCCGTGTAATTTAATTTGGCCCTTGAGACAATATCAATTAAGCATTAGAGCTGGCCCGCCGGTGTTATACAGCGTCGGTGCCGCTCTATAACACCGCATTCACCGCTAATACTCATACTTGCCAACCCTCCTAATTTTCCCGGTAGACTCCCGAAGTTCAGTGCCCCTCCCGAAAATCTCCCGGGGAAACCATTCTCCCGAATTTCTACCGATTTGCACCTGGACAACTATATTGGGGGCGTGCATTTAAGGCACTGCCTTTAGCGTTCTCTACAACCTGTCGTCACGTCCGCTTTTCCTCCGTACTAACAGCGTGTCACATAATATTTGTGGCTTTTACACACACGCACAAGTGAATGCAAGGCATACTTGGTCAACAGCCATACAGGTCACACTGAGGGTGGCCCTATAAACAACTTTCGCACTGTTACAAATATGCGCCACACTGTGAGCCCACACCAAACAAGAATGACAAACACATTTCGGGTGAACATCCGCACCGTAACACAACAGAACAAATACCCAGAACCCCTTGCGGCACTAAGTCTTCCGGGAAACTTCCAGAAAACTGACCAATAATCAATGTTTTATTCATGCATTTTCTCTTGCTACTTCAAGGCTTGAATGTTTGGTTCATTCATTATTATTTTATTTTCAAATTTATTATTAGCCTGTGGAAAAAATTTGATAGTTACCTCAGAAGATTGCAAATTGATAAAAAGGCATAACATTTTTATTTAAATTTTATTTGATATGCCATTGATTAGGCTTCACGGTGGCAGAGGGGTTAGTGCGTCTGCCTCACAATACGAAGTTCCTGCAGTCCTGGGTTCAAATCCAGGCTTGGGATCTTTTTGTGTGGAGTTTGCATGTTCTCCCCATGAATGCGTGGGTTCCCTCCGGGTACTCCGGCTTCCTCCCACTTCCAAAGACATGCACCTGGGGATAGGCCCCTCCCACTTCCAAAGACATGCACCTGGGGATAGGTTGATTGGCAACACTAAATGGTCCCTAGTGTGTGAATGTTGTCTGTCTATCTGTGTTGGCCCTGCGATGAGGTGGCGACGTGTCCAGGGTGTACCCCGCCTTCCGCCCGATTGTAGCTGAGATAGGCGCCAGCGCCCCCCGCAACCCCGAAAGGGAATAAGCGGTAGGAAATGGATGGATGGATGGATGCCATTGATCATTTTTTAATTATTATTATTATTATTATTTGAAACTGGATTTTGCATGTCACTAAAGTTATATAAGCCTTGCTTGTTCAATATTTAATGCAAAACATGTTTGGGTCCCTATTAAAAGGTTCATTTGTTCAACCTTGGCCCGCGGCTTTGTTCCGTTGAACATTTTGTCCCACTCTGTATTTGAGTTTGACACCCCTGGGTTAGAGCATGTGCCTCACAATACAGAAGTCTTGAGAAGTCCTGAGTTCAATCCCGGGCTCGGGATCTTTCTATGTGGAGTTTGCATGTTCTCCCTGTGACTGCGTGAGTTCCCTCCCACTTCCAAAGACATGCACCTGGGGATAGGCCCCTCCCACTTCCAAAGACATGCACCTGGGGATAGGTTGATTGGCAACACTTGTCATGTCTTGTGAGTTTTTTTTAGTTATGTTCTGTTCAAGACTCCATTAGTTCACTGTTTTTCCACGCCCCTCTTTTGTCACCATGGCGACCCATTAGTTTCACCTGTCTCAGGTGTTGGACTCACACACCTGCTTTTAATCATAGAGACTATTGGTCTCATTTTCTTTTGGTCGTTTTGGCGTCTTCACTGTTTCCTGATCTTTTCACACTCTGCTTCATGCCATCTTTACTCTTTCTTGCAATTTCTTGGTCCATGCTGCCCTGCTCACGTCACCGCAAAGTAAGTTTTTGTTTATTTATGCCAAAAGTTAGTGTCTTCTGTTTTATGTTCTTAGTTTACATCAGGGGTAGGGAACCTATGGCTCTAGAGCCAGATGTGGCTCTTTTGATGACTGCATCTGGCTCTCTGATAAATCTGAGCTGACATTGCTTAACACGATAAGTAATGAATAATTCTGCCGGTAATCACAGTGTTAAAAATAACGTTCAAAATGTAAAACATTCTCATGCATTTTAATCCATCCATCCGGTTTCTACCGCACCTGTTCAAGAAGTCGCATTAATGGTAAGAAGTATTTTATTAATTGTTGTTTAGCTTCAGAATAACAATGTTATTAAAAAGAACAAGAGACTTATTATACTCTGGTCTTACTTAAAAATGCACGCATTTAGTTGTATTCAGTCTTAAAAAAAATATTATATGGCTCTCACGGAAAAACTTTTAAAAATATTTAGCTTGTATGGCTCTCTCAGCCAAAAAGGTTCCCGACCCCTGGTTTACATCAAAGTGCTTTTTTTGTTTCCTTAGCCGAGATTTTGTCTTCGCCTTGTTTTCACTTTTTATAGTATTATGTATTTACCTTCCCGCCATGTCCAATCCAGTACTTTTGTCCATCCATCCATTTCCTACTGCTTATTCCCTTTTGGGGTCGCGGGGGGCGCTGGCGCCTATCTCAGCTACAATCGGGCGGAAGGCGGGGTACACCCTGGACAAGTCGCCACCTCATCACAGGGCCAACACAGATAGACAGACAACATTCACACACTAGGGACCATTTAGTGTTGCCAATCAACCTATCCCCAGGTGCATGTCTTTGGAAGTGGGAGGAAGCCGGAGTACCCGGAGGGAACCCACGCATTCACGGGGAGAACATGCAAACTCCACACAGAAAGATCCCGAGCCTGGATTTGAACCCAGGACTGCAGGACCTTCGTATTGTGAGGCAGACGCACTAACCCCTCTGCCACCGTGAAGGATGTTCTCCCGAAATGTGTTTGTCAATCTTGTTGGGTGTGGCTTCACAGCGTGGCGCATATTAGTAAGTGTTAAAGTTGTTTATATCACAACCATCAGTGTACTCTGTGTCACCCAGTATGCCTTTCAATCTCGTACGTGTGATTGCGGAAGCCACACACATGTTGCCGGACCAACAATCGGTTCGTACATGTTGTTGGTGTGTAAGGCAATGGCTTCACAACACGGCCATATTCTTGTAAACAGGATGAATGATAGTCGCGGGAACGTTAACAGCTCCAATTGTCGTCATTATTCTGTGAAACAGGTTTAAATAGCTCTGTGGGTGGTAAAGGCGGACAACCTCTGATGTATTTCAGCGGGCGGGTACGGTCCTGATAAAATGTTGGTTCGGTGATGCGGATGCGGATGATATAATTGCCTATCCGCGCATCTCTACAAGGTTGTGTTCAGTCCTATTTACATGTTGTGTGATTTTTGTTTGACCCTTTTTCTTTCTCTACACAAGCAGCTGTTCACTACAGGACACCGTACTTTTGAGAGCGACGCCAGCTTCACTCCGCCTTTGCCGTTCTTCACCCTAAAACTGGCGGACGCCGCTTGGAAAACCCTGCGGCGTATAATCTGAGGCCCGGGCCAACCTTCTCTGGACCGGATCACCAGGTGACTGTTGTCCACGAGAAAGGATTATGGTGATAACACCCTGGAAAATCTCCATGGCTGAGGTGGTACTTCTGGAAGACACGGGCACCCTGCTGGCATCTGGTTTCCGTCATGTGCCGTAATGCTCCCTTCAGCCCAGTTTCAAGAACCGCACATCGAGAAGCGCTATGGGTGTGACAAGGCTTATAGCTGAGGCCGGACCCTCTCACAGATCGACTGTCATCTGTCTGATGAAGCACAGTTGATGGACAAACCCTTTTTTTTTTTTTTTTTTTTACTCCAATTCTTGGATCTCTGTTCATGCATCGCTGCAAAAAATCAAGTGGGAGCTCCACAGAGACACATCTTTTTTTCTGGCTTCCAACCCTGTTGTAACTGCTGGATAGTCTGCTGTGCAACAGCCTGAATACTCGCCCACTTATGGGAAGATGGAGGCAGGAGCTGAGGTTTGTCCAAAACAGCACCCCAGGAGGAAACCTGCGTCGCACGGCTTGGAGGACCAGAAAAGGGTGAGTTTATTTCTTTATTATGTGAACCTTTTATCCACCTGTCTGCTATTTATCGTGTGATGGCGAGGCGGACCTTGAACGGGTTGATATGGCGTAAATAGACACTGTAATTATGTGCTCCAAAGAAAATGCCAGTCTGACAATAATCAGGGAATCGTATTCATGATGGTACAGAATCTGAGCCAAAACAGCAATGGAAGTATGAAGGGCCTAAGAGGTCGTCTTGTGGCGTTTGGTGGTTGTGTCGAATGACTTAGTCTGTCTGCCGCTAAGACGGATGGAGTATTTGATCCCTGGACTCGTTTTTCTTCCTTTCAGCTCCGCAGTTTCCACATGCATGTTGTGGCTCCTTTGCTGTTGTTGAAAGTTAAACCCATTGATTAGGGGTCCCCAAACTACGGCCCGTGGGCCGGAAACGGTCCGCCAGTGTCCAATATCCGGCCCGCGGGAAGTCTGTTATTTTTATTTTGTAAATCTGTCCTTTTCTAATCCATTTTACTTTTGTTACTCTTGTTGTCTCCTAGCCGATCAGGCAAATCATATTGTCAAAAACTGCATCTTCTCATCGATAATGTGACATCATTAGCGGCAAGTGTGCGCTCTTTCAGTCAATTAGTGGGCGATATCTATATATATATATATATATATATATATATATATATATATATATATATATATATATTATATTATATTATATTATATTATATTATATTATATTATATTAGGGCTGGGCAACGATTAAAAATTTTAATCGAAGTTAATCGCACTATTTCTCTGATTAATCGCGATTAACTGCATCTACTACGCAAAGCCCAATAATGAATTCAAAAGTAGTGTGTAGTGCACCTTTATTGGAATATTCTCCCACATGAACAAAAGCGCCAAAACATTTGTTGTGCAAACACAATTTAAATCAGTCCTTGTTAAACAGTAGCAGTTAAATAGCATATTTGATGAAAATCAACTCCAAAAATGTAAATACAAACATTTAAGCTTATTGCCACTGCCAGGGTATTTAAGTTATCCTGTTTGTTATGGAAAATAAATATAATCTACATACAAATCTCTGAGCCACAATCATAACATCTGAACAGGCAATTTCTGAGGTAACAGCAGAAACATTTTTTTTTTATCAGGGATCTTATGTTTAAAAAACCTATATTATAGGTAGTGGGCTGTTTTAGGGAATTTTGGATCAAATTATCCGTAGTAGCAATATTAATAATGTTGTGTTTATTCTGCGTAGTGCACTTAAAATAATTATGACCATATCTAGGAATTGATATGATGGGAATTTTCCGATTGTTTGCTTGGTGCTTTGATAAACT
>NC_084635.1:3279138-3426638 GCF_033978795.1 Nerophis ophidion
CAGATACAGCCTGGCCAAATTGTTCTAACCCAATGCAGCCCCCGGGTCAAAAAGTTTGGGGTCCCCAATATATTCCTTGTAGTGATGTCCCAATACCAATATTTTGGTACCGGTATTAAAATTATTTCGATACTTTTCGGTGCTTTTCGATACTTTTCTAAATAAAGGGGACCAACGACTTTAAACAAGTTGAAAAACTTATTGGGGTGTTACCATTTAGTGGTCAATTGTACAGAATATGTACTTTAGTGTGCAATCTACTAATAAAAGTATCAATCAATCAATCAAAAAACAATTAATTGCGTTGTTGGGTTTATTCATCCATCTATTTCCTACCACTTATTCCCTTTGGGGTCGCGGGGGGCGCTGGTGCCTATCTCAGCTACAATCGGGCGGAAGGTGGAGGACACCCTGGACAAGTCGCCATCTCCTCGCCAGGCTATTATTGGCTTTATTTTAACACCAAATCTTAGGCTACATTAAACATATGATTCTTATTGCAATTTTGTCCTGAAATAAAATAGTGAACATACTAGACCAGTAATTCTCAAATGGGGTACTTGAAGGTATGCCAAGGAGTACGTGAGATTTTTTTTAAATATTCTAAAACTAGCTCGTCATTTTGTAAACCAGCAATGTGACGACGTGACGACGACGGGGGGATTGGTGGACCGATTCTTTTCAGAGCCGGTGTAGTACCGAATAGGATTAATTAGTATCACGGTACTATACTAATACCGGTATACAATACAACTCTAATTCCTTGAGCGTCTTTTAAGGAGCAATTTAACCGCTCTTGGTTGTGTGCACCCTTTTAAGATCTGTGTCACACCACTCTGTGTTGCTCTTGTTCTCTTGATTGATGTTTAACCGATTTAGTTAACAAGCGTGTGCGGTATTGATTAAATGTAAACTAGTTTTTTGTTTTCTTCATGTGGCGAGACACTATCTTTGTCCACCTTGACAGGTACTTGCTGGCACTTAAAACTGTCTGACCTCATCTGAAATGCCATTGTCAGTGTGTTCATCTACATCAACTTGCTGGTTCGAGATAGGAGCTGTCTCTCTGCTGTTTGTTGTGCGTTAATTTGCGAGCATAATTGGAGTTACGAGCTGCCGGTTCAGAATCAGAATGAGAAATACTTTATAAATCCTTGAGGGGAAATTAAGATTTTTAGTACAATCCCATTCAAGAGCAGACAAACACTTGCGCCCCTTACAAAAAAAGGAGGCGAAACAGGGAAAAAACAGGTAGAAAAAAAAAATAGTCTAAGCCATGGGAAAAAAACTCATAGCCATAGCACACATAAGCAAGTGTGTAAGAGGGAAACATCAAAGAAGACAAAATACATTGAAGACTATAAAAGAGCAGTGCTGATGCAACTAGCCATTTATACATCCATCCATCCATTATCTACCGTTTGTCCCATTCGGGGTCGCGCGGGATGCTGAAGCCTATCTCAGTACAGCTACAAAAAAAATAATAATAATAAATAACCCGGCGAGGAAATGTCAAGTCTGAATCAATCAATCAGTCAATAAATCAATGTTTATTTATATAGCCCTAAATCACAAGTGTCTCAAAGGGCTGCACAAGCCACAACGACATCCTCGGTTCAGATCCCACATCAGGGCAAGGAAAAACTCAACCCAGTGGGATGATAATGAGAAACCTTGGAGAGGACCGCAGATGTGGGTGACCCCTCCCCCCCACCCCCCTACCCAGGGTAGACCGGAAGCAATGGACGTCCAGTGGGTCTAGTATGATATTGTGAAAGTCCAGTCCATAGTGAATCTAGCATAATAGTGAGAGTCCAGTCCATAGCGGGTCCAGCCGGAGACCATCCCGAGCGGAGACAGGTCAGCAGCGCAGAGATGTTCCTCCAACCGATGCACAGGCGAAGAGTCCACCCCGGGTCCCGACTCTAGACAGCCAGTACTTCATCCATGGCCACCGGACCACCGGAGAAAATAAAATAATATAAAATAAACGGCAGATCAACTGCTCTAAAAGGGGGGTCAATTTAAAGTCTAGGGTGTACAAATGAGTTTTGAGATGGGACTTAAATGCTTCTACTGAGGTAGCATCTCGAACTGTTACCGGGAGGGCATTCCAGAGTACTGGAGCCCGAACAGAAAACGCTCTATAGCCCGCAGACTTTTTTTGGGCTCTGGGAATCGCTAATAAGCCGGAGTCCTTTGAACGCAGATTTCTTTCCGGGACATATGGTACAATACAATGGGCAAGATAGGATGGAGCTAGACCGTTTACTGTTACATCCCTTGTCCATTAACAAGTAAAAAGTCGAGCGTGGTCACGGCATGTAGTTGCCGCAGATGCCGGTCAATTTTTTTAAGGACTTAAGACAAATGACTAGGGCGGACGCGGCTTCTGCCACGTTAGCCGTGGTTAAATTGGCGCCCTGCAACCCTACTCGCAACTTAAAACATAAGAGAGACAACTTGTATCTCAAAATCCTGGGAAGTTGAGGTACCCCTGAAGCTTTGGTTCCCCCCTTTTCTGCGTTTGTGTGTAAAAAAAAAAAGGTATAGGTGGAATCATGTCTTTAAATTATTGATTTGATCAGGTGTGTTAAATTAGTCGCCTGGGATGATGTAGAACATGAATATTAATTAGTGCATGCAGAGGATCAGCTGCTGTTCTCTTAAAGGGGAACATTATCACCAAACCTATGTAAGCGTCAATATATACCTTGATGGTGCAGAAAAAAGACAAACACCGGGTCTCAGCTCTGTTATTTTCCGTTTTTTCGACCATTTTTTGGAACCTTGGAGACATCATGCCTGGTGGGTGTGTTGTCGGAGGGTGTAACAACACTAACAGGGAGGGATTCAAGTTGCACCACTGGCAAGAAATCTGCCGCCAGACCCCCATTGAATGTGCCAGAGTGTCTCCACATTTGACCGGCGATGCTAAGACAGACATGGCACAGAGATGTATGGATAACCTGCAGATGCATTTGCAACCATTAAGTCAACGAAATCACAAAGGTGAGTTTTGTTGATGTTGACTGCCAGCTAATTGATGCTAACATGCTACGCTAATCGATGCTAACATGCTATTTACCGGCGATGACAGACATGGCACAGAGATGTATGGATAACCTGCAGATGCATTTGCAACGATAGTCAACGAAATCACAAAGGTGAGTTTTGTTGATGTTGACTGCCAGCTAATCGATGCTAACATGCTACGCTAATCGATGCTAACATGCTATTTACCGGCGGTGCTAAAGCAGACATGGCACAGAGATGTATGGATAACCTGCAGATGCATTTGCAACTATATTACGTTTCCTTCCACCCACATTTAATGCGAAACAAACACTTACCAATTGACGGATTTAAGCTGCTCCAGTGTCACAAGATGCGAAAGTCCTGATCGTTTGGTCCGCACATTTTACCGGCGATGCTAACAAGGCAGCCATGCTATGGGCCACTTCATTAGGTACACCCACGCTATGGCCGAATAGCGTCAATAGCTATTCGCTCAATAGCTTCAATTTCTTCTTCAATTTCGTTTTCGCTATCTGCCTCCATACTCCGACCATCTGTTTCAATACATGCGTAATCTGTTGAATCGCTTAAACCACTGAAATCCGAGCTATTTACGCTAGCTGTATGTACATTTGAAACTAGATACCCACATTTAATGGGAAACAAACACTTACCAATCAACATATTTAAGTTGTTCCAGTGTCACAAGATGCGAGAGTCCCGATCGTTTGGTCTGCACATTTTACCGGCGATGCTAATAAGGCAGCCATGCTATGGGCCACTTCATTAGGTACACCCACGCTATGGCCGAACAGCGTCAATAGCTATTCGCTCAATAGCTTCAGTTTCTTCTTCAATTTCTTTTTCACTATCTGCCTCCATACTCCGACCACCTGTTTCAATACATGCTTAATCTGTTGAATCGCTTTAACCGCTGAAATCCGAGCTATTTACGCTAGCTGTATGTACATTTGAAACTAGATACCCACATTTAATGCGAAACAAACACTTACCAATCGACGTATTTAAGTTGCTCCAGTGTCACAAGATGCGAAAGTCCTGATCGTTTGGTCCGCACATTTTACCGGCGATGCTAATAAGGCAGCCATGCTATGGGCCACTTCATTAGGTACACCACGCTATGGCCGAATAGCGTCAATAGCTATTCGCTCAATAACTTCCATTTCTTCTTCAATTTCGTTTTCACTATCTGCCTCCATACTCCGACCATCTGTTTCAATACATGCGTAATCTGTTGAATCGCTTAAGCCGCTCAAATCCGAGCTAATGTCGCTATATCTTGCTGTGGTAACCGCCATGTTGTTTGTATTGGCAGCACTGTGTGATGTCACAGGGAAATGGATAGTCGCATCGCAAATAGCGAAAATCAAGAACTTTAAAGCTTTTTTTTAGGGATATTCCAGGAAGTATAATATTTTGAAAAAAACTTCGAAAAATAAAACAAGCTACTGGGAACTGATTTTTATTGTTTTTAACACTTTTGAAATTGTGATAATGTTCCCCTTTAAGATCAATCAATCAATCAATGTTTACTTATATAGCCCTAAATCACTAGTGTCTCAAAGGGCTGCACAAACCACGACATCCTCGGTAGGCCCACATAAGGGCAAGGAAAACTCACACCCAGTGGGACATCGGTGACAATAATGACTATGAGAACCTTGGAGAGGAGGAAAGCAATGGATGTCGAGCGGGTCTAACATGATACTGTGAAAGTTCAATCCATAATGGATCCAACACAGTCGCGAGAGTCCAGTCCAAAGCGGATCCAACACAGCAGCGAGAGTCCCGTTCACAGCGGAGCCAGCAGGAAACCATCCCAAGCGGAGGCGGATCAGCAGCGCAGAGATGTCCCCAGCCGATACACAGGCGAGCAGTACATGGCCACCGGATCGGACCGGACCCCCTCCACAGGGGAGAGTGGGACATAGAAGA
Source organism: Nerophis ophidion (assembly GCF_033978795.1). Lineage (NCBI taxonomy): Eukaryota > Metazoa > Chordata > Actinopteri > Syngnathiformes > Syngnathidae > Nerophis > Nerophis ophidion. The sequence continues at coordinate 3,284,113 of NC_084635.1, forward strand.
AAAAGAAAAGAAACAGCAGATCCTATCTGGATGCAAAGTCTAGTGTTCTGTGGTGCTTGGGTATGTATGTAATCCCGCCCAAAACTGCTCTATTGTTGCTGTGGTAACCCACCTCAATAGCATTCACAAATTGAGGTTTTGCCCTCTTGCATGCTGAATGACTTAAACCCCGCGACACGTGTAGATTCCCTTTGAAGCCCGAGTCGGTGCATCGAAGTGGCAGCGTCATGAATCACAGACCAGACGAGACCAGTCGCTCTGTAGGGAATTCGACTGAGCCAATTCCCACCTTCCCTCGATATGGACACGAACTGAACCAAGTCAATTGAAATAGCATAGGTGGCAGTCTGTCATTGTTAAAGTATTAGCGCGGACGTCTGTGCGGTATGGTTTCATACCAGCTGACAATTACCTTGGCTCTGTGAGTTCAAGATCCTATATGTGATACTCGCCAGCACAAGGTAATTGGATTCTGTTCACTTTGTAGGTTTAGATTCTCCTATGTCCCCAGTGCCACGTATTAATTTTCTTTAAAGTAGCAATCATGGGCGTACGCGGACAGCAGAAAGCCGTTTCTGGCACATTCGCAATCTCAAAGGACGGTATCAAGACTGTGGATTTTATTTCAACGTCCTCACATTATAGCCTTAGTAAGCTCTTAAAACCTCTTCAGATAACCTTAAGAATTTAAGGAGGAATGAAAAATATGGCGTTTTTTGTCTCATGCCAAGAAGTGCATATATTTCAAAGCAGTCATATTGAATTGTTCATTTTATCTTAATAAAATCTGAGTATGAACAGATCCCATTGACTAAAGTATACTGAGATGAAGAACCGATTTTACGCTTAAGTCCAATTAAATGTTCAAGTGTCTGTTGGTTTTGTATTAGAAATGGAAATTGGACGACTATAGCATTTAATCGTATGCGTACGAGCCGGAGTCTGACCCTGAAAGGGGAACGTGAAGAAGAAACTTGATGTGATCGTCTCGTTACAAATTGTCAATCTACTGGTTTTGGACTTACTGTTTCATTGTCTCCACTGCGGACGTTGTACCGATCCGTTGTGGTGAAGGAGCTGAGCCGGAAGGCAAAGCTCTCAATTTACCGGTCGATCTACGTTCCCATCCTCACCTATGGTCATGAGCTTTGGGTCATGACCGAAAGGATAAGATCACGGGTACAAGCGGCCCAAATGAGTCTCCTCCGCCGTGTGGCAGGTCTCTCCCTTAGAGATAGGGTGAGATGCTCTGCCATCCGGGAGGAACTCAAAGTAAAGCTGCTGCTCCTTCACATGGAGAGGAGCCAGATGAGGTGGTTCGGGTCTGGTCAGGATGCCACCCGAACGCCTCCTTAGGGAGGTGTTTAGGGTCTCTCCCTTAGAGATAGGGTGAGAAGCTCTGCCATCCAGGAGGAACTCAAAGTAAAGCCGCTGCTCCTTCACATGGAGAGGAGCCAGATGAGGTGGTTCGGGTCTGGTCAGGATGCCACCCGAACGCCTCCCTAGGGAGGTGTTTAGGGCACGTCCAACCGGTAGGAGGCCACGGGGAAGACCCAGGACACGTTGGGAAGACTATGTCTCCCGGCTGGCCTGGGAACGCCTCGGGATCCCCCGGGAAGAGCTAGACGAAGTGGCTGGGGAGAGGGAAGTCTGGGCTTCCCTGCTTAGGCTGCTGCCCCCGCGACCCGACCTCGGATAAGCGGAAGAAGATGGATGGATGGATGTCTCCACTAGTGTTGTCCTGATACCAATATTTTTATACCGGTACTAAAATTATTTTGATACTTTTGGTAGTTTTTGATACTTTTCTAAATAAAGGGCACCACAAACAAATGCGTTATTTGCTTTATCCATCCATCCATTTTCTATCGCTTATTCCCTTTTGGAGGGGCGCTGGTGCCTCTCAGCTACAATCAGGCGGAAGGCGGGGTAAACCCTGGACAAGTCCCTACCTCATCGCAGGGCTATTATTGGCTGTATTTTAACACCAAATCTTAGGCTACATTAAACATATGATTCTTATTGCAAGTTTTTCCTGAAATAAAATAGAGAACATACTAGACCAGTGGTTCTCAAATGGGGGTACAAGTACCCCTGGGGGTACTTGAGATTTAAAAAAAATATTCTAAAAATAGCAACAATTCCAAAATCCTTTATAAATATATTTATTGAATAATATTTCAACAAAATATGAATGTAAGTTCATAAACTGTAAAAAGAAATACAACAATGCAATATTCAGTGTTGACAGCTAGATTTTTTGTGGACATGTTCCATAAATATTGATGTTAAAGATTTCATTTTTTGTGAAGAAATGTTTAGAATGAAGTTGATGAATCCAGATGTATCTCTATTACAATCCTTTAAGTTGATTACTTCTTTGTGTAGAAATCTTTATTCATATGGTACAATACAATCGGCAAGATAGGATGGAGCTAGACCGTGTAGTATTTTATACGTAAGTAGTAAAACCTTAAAGTCACATCTTAAGTGCACAGGAAGCCAGTGCAGGTGAGCCAGTACAGGTATATATGTATGTATATATGTATATAAAGGTATATACAGTATAGGTATATAAGTATATAAAGGTATATACAGTATAGGTATATAAGTATGTATATAAAGGTATATACAGTATAGGTATATATGTATGTATATATGTATATAAAGGTATATACAGTATAGGTATATATGTATGTATATATGTATATAAAGGTATATACAGTATAGGTATATATGTATGTATATATGTATATAAAGGTATATACAGTATAGGTATATATGTATGTATATATGTATATAAAGGTATATTCAGTATAGGTATATATGTATGTATATATGTATATAAAGGTATATACAGTATAGGTATATATGTATATAAAGGTATATACAGTATAGGTATATATGTATGTATATATGTATATAAAGGTATATACAGTATAGGTATATATGTATGTATATATGTATATAAAGGTATATACAGTATAGGTATATATGTATGTATATAAAGGTATATACAGTATAGGTATATATGTATGTATATATGTATATAAAGGTATATACAGTATAGGTATATATGTATGTATATATGTATATACAGTATAGGTATATATGTATGTATATATGTATATAAAGGTATATACAGTATAGGTATATATGTATGTATATATGTATATAAAGGTATATACAGTACAGGCGTAATGTGATCAAACTTTCTTGTTCTTGTCAAAAGTCTAGCAGCCGCATTTTGTACCAACTGTAATCTTTTAATGCTAGACATGGGGAGACCCGAAAATAATAGGTTACAGTAGTCGAGGCGAGACGTAACAAACGCATGGATAATGATCTCAGCGTCTTTAGTGGACAGAATGGAGCGAATTTTAGCGATATTACGGAGATGAAAGAAGGCCGTTTTAGTAACGCTTTTAATGTGTGCCTCAAAGGAGAGAGTTGGGTCGAAGATAATACCCAGATTCTTTACCGGGTCGCCTTGTTTAATTGTTTGGTTGTCAAATGTTAGAGTTGTATTATTAAATAGAGGTCGGTGTCTAGCAGGACCGATAATCAGCATTTCCGTTTTTTTGGCATTGAGTTGCAAAAAGTTAGCGGACATCCATTGTTTAATTTCATTAAGACACGCCTCCAGCTGACTACAGTCCGGCGTGTTGGTCAGCTTTAGCGGCATGTAGAGTTGGGTGTCATCAGCATAACAGTGAAAGCTAACACCGTATTTGCGTATGATGTCACCTAGCGGCAGCATGTAGATGCTGAAGAGTGCAGGGCCAAGGACCGAACCCTGGGGAACTCCACACGTTACCTTAACGTAGTCCGAGGTCACATTGTTATGGGAGACACACTGCATCCTATCAGTAAGATAAGAGTTAAACCAAGACAGGGCTAAGTCTGACATACCAATTCGTGTTTTGATACGTTCTAATAAAATATTATGATCGACGGTATCGAAAGCAGCGCTAAGATCGAGGATTATTTTGTGGCCGAAGCCGAATAAAATTTAAACACTTGGCCGAATACCGAATAATGAATGCAGTTTTTCACAATTTTTTTAATATTGCATAAATAGCCTAAAATAAATATTTAGACCTGTTTTTCAAATAAAGTCATTTTTTTATTGAATATTGACATTTTTTTAATATTCCAGTAGCCTTTGCTTTTCAAAAAAAGCACGTTTTTCATTTATATTAGGCCTTCAAACAAAACATGCATTCCAAAAAAAAAATAAAGTGCATTAAAGTGGATAAACCCACAACAAATGAATTATTGTCCTTTTGGCAAAAGTCTGCTTAGCCACAGTAGATATGCTAATAATGTAAACAGAAGGCTCAAGTAAATCTCAATAAGTGTGTGCTTGTAACCTCATACACTTATACAGGTAGCCTACACAACAGGCTAATAATGTAAACAGAAGGCTCAAGTAAATATCAATAAGTGTGTGCATGTAACCTCATACACTTATACAGGTAGCCTACACAACAGGCTAATAATGTCAACAGAGGCCCCACTAAATCTCAATAAGTGTGTGCTTGTAACCTCATACACTTATACAGGTAGCCTACACAACAGGCTAATAATGTAAACAGAGGCCCCACTAAATCTCAATAAGTGTGTGCATGTAACCTCATACACTTATACAGGTACACAACATATCCCAACGTCACTGCACGTTGGTTGATTGCGTCACCGCGTCGAAAAATTGCCTCACACGCCACTATTCGGCCTTGTTTTTAACTCATTCCACCGAAGGCCGAATGTGGCTTTTTTTGCCATATTCGGCCGAATATATTCGGTTGCCGATTAATCGGTGCATCCCTAATAATTACACGAGTCTCATGATGCAGTAAGTTGAGTGATGCGGACACACTTGTTACTGGATACATTTTAACGCACATCTGCAGATTGACCTTAAAAATCTTAAAAAGTAGATGTGTTTCTGTTAGAGGAGTTCAACTGTGGAACAGCTTGGATGATTCCTTAAAATGTTCCAGTTCCATTCACACATTTAAAAAACACTTTAAGACCAATGTCTTGAAAAAATATATCACTCTTGAATTAACATTGTAGTTAATACTATGATTAATGTTAATTAAAAATTAAACATGAGATATAAATAATAATAGAAGTACAATTGTTTGTATATATTGTATATATAATTAGTGCAAAGGTCTATATGTACACAGGGATATTTCACATGCCTGTACTGTGTATGAAATTTAACTACGTTCATGTTGTTTATGATGTTGTTTATCATGTTGTTTAAAATGTGTATTTATAATATGTTGTGCAAAGGACTTTTTATAACTTTCGGAAGTTTATTTTGTACTTGAATTTGTTTACAGGGTTAGGCGCAATAAGTGTTTAACTTCAGCCTAAACCCTTTCGGTCTGTAACATTTTTCATTTTCAATCTATGAATGTACAACTTTTTATTTTCAATCTATGAATGTACAACTGTTTTTTTTGCTTTGTTGACCATTGACCGAAGAACAATAAACTTGAAACTTGACCTTGTATGTTTTTAAAAAAAAAAGATGCAATTATAAATAATTTCTATCGGCGAACGTCGAGTCGGAATATTGATCAGTTGTGGACACATATGTATGTCTAGCAGGTGTGCTTAGCTGTGGTGTAGCTGCACGCTCACTGGATGTCGAGCCTTGTACAAGTAAACGCACTGAAGGACTTTTTGTATCATTCAAGCAGATATAATCTACTAAAATCAAACTTATATCAATATCAGGTCTTTTGTGTCATGTTTGTGTGTCCTCTCAATGGCTGTGTTGATTGCTACAGTATTCTGGATGTTGCTGGTTTTTTGGTTTTGGAATTGTATTAGAATTGTATTATTTTGTTGGAATTGAAATAAGAAAACTAAAAAAATATCAGGTCTGGACACCCTAATCTCAACCACAACATATGTATGGTGCCGTCCTCTCCAGAGGTGGGTAGTAACGCGCTACATTTACTCCGTTACATTTACTTGAGTAACTTTTGGGATAAATTGTACTTCTACGAGTAGTTTTTATGCAACATACTTTTACTTTTACTTGAGTATATTTATAGAGAAGAAACGCTACTTTTACTCCGTTCCATTTATCTACATTCAGCTCGCTACTTTTTTTTTTATCGATCTATTAATGTTTGTTTTGGTTAATGACAGAGCTTCAAAGTAGAATCTACACATGCCTGCGTTTCACCAATCACATGCAGTCACTGGTGACGTTGGACCAATCAAACAGAGCCAGGCGGTCACATGACCCGACTTAAACAAGTTGAAAAACTTATTGGGGTGTTACCATTTAGTGGTCAATTGTACAGAATATGTACTGTACTGTGCAATCTACTAATAAAAGTTTCAATCAGTCAATCAAAAGTGTAAAGGAAAAAAGACACTTTTTATTTCAACCGTACTTCCCGTCAAAAGCCTAAAGACTGATCGCACAGTTCCTGTCTTCACAATAAAATTGCTGCTCCATCGCGCCTGCGCTAACAAAATAAGAGTCTCCGAAAGCCAGCGCAAACAAGCTAGCAAGCTACGGAGTTTGCCGCCAATGTATTTCTTGTAAAGTGTATAAAAACAAATATGGAAGCTGGACAAATAAGATGCCAAAAACCAACCACTTTCATGTGGTATTAGACAGAAAAGAGGAACTTATTTTCTCCTCCATTTGAAAACGTGGACGTCTGATTCCAATCAATGCAAGTCATCAGAATCAGGTAATACACCAACTTATATTCTTGTCTTCATGAAAGATAGGAATCTATATGTTAAACATGCATGTATATTCATTAAAACACCTTCAACATGTCAACAAAAACGGCAAAATAAATAAATATAAATTATATACTGTATATATAAATGTATGTATATAAATATATATATATGTGTGTGTGTGTGTGTGTGTGTGTGTATATATGTGTGTGTGTATATATATATGTATGTGTGTGTATATGTGTATATATATATATATATATATATATATGTATGTGTGTGTATATGTGTATATATATATATATATATATATATATATATGTGTGTGTGTATAAACGATATGTGTGTGTATGTATATATGAGGTAGATCACCTCGACTTGGTCATTTATTAAGTAATTGATTAACATTGAACAACTTATTGGGGTGTTACCATTTAGTGGTCAATTGTACAGAATATGTACTGTACTGTGCAATCTACTAATAAAAGTTTTGATCAATCAATCAATGAATGCCTACTGAGGCTATGGTGCTGTTAAGTTATTGTGGCTCAATGTGCCATTTTTTTTTATATTTATACTAATGTATTATTATTTAATATATAATATTGTTTTAGTTGCTTAAGAGATACTCCTGGCTCTGAATTTGCTCATTGCTATTTTTATGTTTTTGTGCATTATTTGTTGCCGTAATCAGGTTACTCATCAGTTACTCAGTACTTGAGTAGTTTTTTCACAACATACTTTTTACTTTTACTCAAGTAAATATTTGGGTGACTACTCCTTACTTTTACTTGAGTAATAAATCTCTAAAGTAACTGTACTCTTACTTGAGTACAATTTCTGGCTACTCTCCCCACCTCTGGTCATGTCTCTGATTGTATTGCAAGTCAATGGTTGGTGACGTTCTCTTCTTTAAAGCATCCAGGAAGTGGTCACGCCAACCTTTTTCATGTCGATAGTTGTTTGCCCCTTAAAGAGATTGAGTTTACACATTTTCATCAACAATTGACATTCTAGTCAAGAGCAAGTTTAGAAAGCCATTAGCCTCAGTGACGAGCCACCTAATCATCTTACTGCTGTTTCATTGGCATGTTGGCGAGATGGAGAAGACCTCAAGAGGGCTGACAATTCATCATTGAGAAGGTTTGATTGATTGTCCTGTCAGAAGGATGGCGGGACTGCGATCTTGAACTAATTGTGGGTTATTATCAGCGAGATTGTCCTGATGACAAACGTGCAAACTTGAGAGTATTCAGCCTTGGTAGGAGTAGGGAAACTAGGGGTTAGGTTGTTACCTTGGACTGGACGATAAAATGTTAGAGGTTTGAAGTAGTGTTGTCCCGATACCAATATTTCGGTAATTTTCCAAATAAAGGGGACCACAAAAAGGGGCATTATTGGCTTTATTTGAACAACAAATCTTGGTGTTGCGATCCGTGACTCGGATCTTCACATATTATTGTTTATTTTTCCATCTTTGTTCTCATTCTCCGTTTGAGCCGTTTATTTCCCGTTTAGTCCATCACCATGGTTACTTATTAGTTTCAGCTGCTACTCCCGGTCCCTGCACACCTGTTCTCTGTTAATCACCTTCTCTTTATAAGCCAGCCTCTTCTGTTTATTCTTTCTGGGACTCTAGTTTGTTTTCACGTCAGGTATGCTTTTCTCGCTAGCTCAGTAGCTCAGCCACCTAGTCATCTTTAGCTCACATGCTAATCATCTTTGTTTTTACTTTTTATGCCTTCATGCCAAGTCTTAGTTCGTGATATTTCCTAGCTTTCACGCTAGCGTCTTTTGTTTCCCTTTTTATTAGTTCCAGTGTTTTTGTTCAGAGCTCACCTTTGGTTAATAAATTTGTTAGCTCCTACCTTTGTTGTGTTCTTCGTTTGACGCATCCACAAGGGAATCGAACCCGGTGCCACGATGCCGAACCGGCGTTACAAGTTGCTTATTAACATGCAAATTAGTAACATATTGGCTCTTAATGAGTCGTTATTAAGTACTTATTAATGCCTTATTCTGCATGGCCTTATTATACAACCTAACTCTAACCAAGTTACTCTAAATTACGTCTTTGTTACTTAAAATATGTTCCCCATACTAAAATGTTACCAAATTACCTACAAACCCTGTTTCCATATGAGTTGGGAAATTGTGTTAGATGTAAATATAAACAGAATACAATGATTTGCAAATCCTTTTCAAGCCATATTCAGTTGAATATGCTACAAAGACAACATATTTGATGTTCAAACTCATAAACTTTTTTTTTTTGCACATTTACTTTAGAATTTGATGCCAGCAACACGTGACAAAGAAGTTGGGAAAGGTGGCAGTAAATACTGATAAAGTTGAGGAATGCTCATCAAACACTTATTTGGAAGATCCCACAGGTGTGCAGGCTAATTGGGAACAGGTGGGTGCCATGATTGGGTATAAAAACAGCTTCCCAAAAAATAACAAACTAAGGGCTATGAACAAACTAATCGGAAGCAGGGAACAAAAAACAGTAAGCTACAAAACATCTATCAAATATAGCTTACCGCTACGCTGCATTCACACGAGCAGTAGGAATGACAAGTAGAAAATGACATTGACACGACAGCAACGACATGTGACAACCGCAATGATCCAGCACTGACTGGAAGACAAAGTGGGGACAAATAGGAGCGGGCTGATGGACTACAGGTGTGGCCAGGTGCCAATCAGCCGCAGATGAGGTGACAACAGCACACAGGGAGACAAACAGGAAGCTGAACAGAAATAAGAGCACTTGACAGGAACTAAAGACAGGAGATACTAAACACAGAGGAAACAAAGACAAATGCAGAGGAAAAAACTAAAACATAGACAAACTGTCAGGGGAAAGCCTGACAAAATATCTTGTGTGACATCATGCACAAAAGTGCACTTTATTTGTTTTAAACTATTGTAGTGGCGTTCTGCACAAAAAGTGCACTTTAATTTAGTGTTGTTTTGATATGTCATCTTAGTGACATCATGCACAAAAGTGCACTAAGTGCTTATTTTAAAATGTCTCTGACAATCTTGCACTTTCTGTTTTGGAAATACACTTTTGGCCAATTGACTTAGTTGTGATTTCACCACATAGCGATTTGATTTCCTATCATGCAGCTCATTTTTATTTGACAGTTATTGAAATATCTTGTGTGACATCATGCACAAAAGAGCACTTTATTTGTTTTAAACTATTGTAGTGGCGTTCTGTACAAAAAGTGCACTTTAATTTAGTGTTGTTTTGATATGTCATCTTAGTGACATCATGCACAAAAGTGCACTTTGTTTGTTTTAAACTATTGTAGTGGCGTTCTGTACAAAAAGTGCACTTTAATTTAGTGTTGTTTTGATATGTCATCTTAGTGACATCATGCACAAAAGTGCACTTTGTTTGTTTTAAACTATTGTAGTGGCGTTCTGTACAAAAAGTGCACTTTAATTTAGTGTTGTTTTGATATGTCATCTTAGTGACATCATGCACAAAAGTGCACTTTATTCGTTTTAAACTATTGCAGTGGCGTTCTGCACAAAAAGTGCACTTTAATTTAGTGTTGTTTTGACATGTCATCTTGGTGACATCATGCACAAAAGTGCACTTTATTTGTTTTAAACTATTGTAGTGGCGTTCTGCACAAAAAGTGCACTTTAATTTAGTGTTGTTTTGACATGTCATCTCAGTGACATCATGCACAAAAGTGCACTAATTGCTTGTTTTAAAATGTCTCTGACAATCTTGCACTTTCTGTTTTGGAAATGACATGAATGTTTGTGCCACTGCTTAATAACTGTTTAATAAATACACTTTTGGTCAATTGACTTAGTTGTGATTTCACCACATAGCGATTTGATTTCCTATTATGCAGCTCATTTTTATTTGACAGTTATTGAAATATCTTGTGTGACATCATGCACAAAAGTGCACTTTATTTGTTTTAAACTATTGTAGTGGCGTTCTGCACAAAAAGTGCACTTTAATTTAGTGTTATTTTGATATGTCATCTTAGTGACATCATGCACAAAAGTGCACTTTGTTTTAAACTATTGTAGTGGCGTTCTGCACAAAAAGTGCACTTTAATTTAGTGTTATTTTGATATGTCATCTTGGTGACATCATGCACAAAAGTGCACTAATTGCTTGTTTTAAAATGTCTCTGACAATCTTGCACTTTCTGTTTTGGAAATAACTGTTTAATAAATACACTTTTGGTCAATAGACTTAGTTGTGATTTCACCACATAGCAATTTGATTTCCTATCATGCAGCTCATTTTTATTTGACAGTTATTGAAATATCTTGTGTGACATCATGCACAAAAGAGCACTTTATTTGTTTTAAACTATTGTAGTGGCGTTCTGTACAAAAAGTGCACTTTAATTTAGTGTTGTTTTGATATGTCATCTTAGTGACATCATGCACAAAAGTGCACTTTGTTTTAAACTATTGTAGTGGTGTTCTGCACAAAAAGTGCACTTTAATTTAGTGTTGTTTTGATATGTCATCTTAGTGACATCATGCACAAAAGTGCACTTTTATTTGTTTTAAACTATTGTAGTGGTGTCCTGCACAAAAAGTGCACTTTAGTGTTGTTTTGATATGTCATCTTAGTGACATCATGCACAAAAGTGCACTTTGTTTTAAACTATTGTAGTGGCGTTCTGCACAAAAAGTGCACTTTAATTTAGTGTTGTTTTGATATGTCATCTTAGTGACATCATGCACAAAAGTGCACTTTGTTTGTTTTAAACTATTGTAGTGGCGTTCTGTACAAAAAGTGCACTTAAATTTAGTGTTGTTTTGATATGTCATCTTAGTGACATCATGCACAAAAGTGCACTTTGTTTGTTTTAAACTATTGTAGTGGCGTTCTGTACAAAAAGTGCACTTTAATTTAGTGTTGTTTTGATATGTCATCTTAGTGACATCATGCACAAAAGTGCACTTTGTTTGTTTTAAACTATTGTAGTGGCGTTCTGTACAAAAAGTGCACTTTAATTTAGTGTTTTGATATGTCATCTTAGTGACATCATGCACAAAAGTGCACTTTGTTTGTTTTAAACTATTGTAGTGGCGTTCTGTACAAAAAGTGCACTTAAATTTAGTGTTGTTTTGATATGTCATCTTAGTGACATCATGCACAAAAGTGCACTTTGTTTGTTTTAAACTATTGTAGTGGCGTTCTGTACAAAAAGTGCACTTTAATTTAGTGTTGTTTTGATATGTCATCTTAGTGACATCATGCACAAAAGTGCACTTTGTTTGTTTTAAACTATTGTAGTGGCGTTCTGTACAAAAAGTGCACTTTAATTTAGTGTTTTGATATGTCATCTTAGTGACATCATGCACAAAAGTGCACTTTGTTTGTTTTAAACTATTGTAGTGGCGTTCTGTACAAAAAGTGCACTTAAATTTAGTGTTGTTTTGATATGTCATCTTAGTGACATCATGCACAAAAGTGCACTTTGTTTGTTTTAAACTATTGTAGTGGCGTTCTGTACAAAAAGTGCACTTAAATTTAGTGTTGTTTTGATATGTCATCTTAGTGACATCATGCACAAAAGTGCACTTTGTTTGTTTTAAACTATTGTAGTGGCGTTCTGTACAAAAAGTGCACTTTAATTTAGTGTTGTTTTGATATGTCATCTTAGTGACATCATGCACAAAAGTGCACTTTGTTTTAAACTATTGTAGTGGTGTTCTGCACAAAAAGTGCACTTTAATTTAGTGTTGTTTTGATATGTCATCTTAGTGACATCATGCACAAAAGTGCACTTTGTTTTAAACTATTGTAGTGGCGTTCTGCACAAAAAGTGCACTTTAATTTAATGTTGTTTTGACATGTCCTCTTAGTGACATGCAAAAAAGTGCACTAATTGTCTGACAATCTTGCACTTTCTGTTTTGAAATGACATGAATGTTTGTGCCACTGCTTAATAACTGTTTAATAAATACAGTTTTGGTCAATTGACTTACTTGTGATTTCCCTCTATGCATGAAAGTTTAAAAGTAGCATATATTAATGCAGTATGAAGAAGGTTTTAATGTAGACACATAGAATCATCATACTGCTGTCATTATATGTATCGAGCGTTCATTTAAGGCTAAGGCAAAATATCCAGATATATATCTTGTATCGTGACATGGCCTAAAAATATCGATATAAAAAAAGGCCACCCTAGTTCTAATCTGGTTCAGCTATTGCTGCCTATAATATGTTGTCTGTCATACGAAATCATTATACTCCTTTTTTTCCATGAATATTTAATTACTTTTACTGTTTTCAAAATATTATTTTGGATAGCTCTAACATGTCGATTAACAGCATCATTCCATTTTTGTGACGGCTTCAATCCACTGTATGTGACCAGAGAAATTCTGCAGGGTCTATCTTGACTCGCACAACATTGTAATCCCGGTTTTGGGGGGTTGGGGTGTCAGTCTGCATGATCTGCATCAGTCAGCTTCCGGACAGGACGCCCCGGCTACAGAGCAGGTGCTTCGGCTTACTCCTGTGGTGACAGGATCACCACTGAGCTTACTGCAGTTTGTGTATCGATGCAGAAAGCTTCACACATTAACACTTTTCTGGAGAACTGAAAATTCCTTTAGGCCTTTGTTATTGTTCTAATTTCAGTGAATTAAGACATTAATGAAGATCCGTATTATTCAGACTTGCTCAGGTAATAATACTTTTCATTGTGCTCATGCCAGTGATTGACATACCTTTTAAATGTTGCATGATGTTTAACATTGTGTGCTATTGGGGATGTTATCTTAAAGGGGATCTTTGCAACAGAGAAGGGTTGTACCATATACCGGTATTGGTATGGCACCATGATACTAATGAATTATATTCGGAACTGTACCGCCTTTAAAAAGTACCGGTCGCCCCTGCTCCCCATCGTCGTCACATGACATTGCTGGTTTTACTAGCAGTGTTGTGTTTACTAAGGGAGATGACGGCAGACTGACACCAGGTGGGAGTAATGTTCATAAATGTATTTTATATATATATAGTCAATGTATATATAATAACAAACATCAATCAATCAATCAATGTCTATTTATATAGCCCTAAATCACAAATGTCTCAAAGGACTGCACAAATCACTACGACTACGACATCCTCGGAAGAACCCACAAAAGGGCAAGGAAAACTCACACCCAGTGGGCAGGGAGAATTCACATCCAGTGGGACGCCAGTGACAATGCTGACTATGAGAAACCTTGGAGAGGACCTCAAATGTGAGCAACCCCCCCCCTCTAGGGGACCGAAAGCAATGGATGTGGAGCGGGTCTAACATGATACTGTGAAAGTTCAATCCATAGTGGCTCCAACACAGCCGCGAGAGTTCAGTTCAAAGCGGATCCAAGACAGCAGCGAGAGTCCCGTCCACAGGAAACCATCCCAAGCGGAGGTGGATCAGCAGCGTAGAGATGTCCCCAACCGATACACAGGCGAGTGGTCCATCCTGGGTCTCGACTCTGGACAGCCAGTACATCATCCATGGTCATCGGACCGGACCCCCTCCACAAGGGAGGGGGGGACATAGGAGAAAAACAAAAGAAGCGGCAGATCAACTGGTCTAAAAAGGAGGTCTATTTAAAGGCTAGAGTATACAAATGAGTTTTAAGGTGAGACTTAAATGCTTCTACTGAGGTGGCATCTCGAACTGTTACCGGGAGGGCATTCCAGAGTACTGGAGCCCGAACGGAAAATGCTCTATAGCCCGCAGACTTTTTTTGGGCTCTAGGAATCCCTAATAAGCCGGAGTCTTTTGAACGCAGATTTCTTGCCGGGACATATGGTACAATACAATCGGCAAGATAGGATGGAGCTAGACCGTGTAGTATTTTATACGAAAGTAGTAAAACCTTAAAGTCACATAAGTGCACAGGAAGCCAGTGCAGGTGAGCCAGTATAGGTATATATGTATGTATATATGTATATAAAGGTATATACAGTATAGGTATATATGTATGTATGTATATATGTATATAAAGGTATATACAGTATAGGTATATATGTAGGTATATATGTATATAAAGGTATATATGTAGGTATATATGTATATAAAGGTATATACAGTACAGGTATATATGTATGTATGTATATATGTATATAAAGGTATATACAGTATAGGTATATATATGTATTTAAAGGTATATACAGTATAGGTATATATGTATGTATATATGTATATAAAGGTATATACAGTACAGGTATATATGTATATATGTATATAAAGGTATATACAGTATAGGTATGTATGTATATATGTATATAAAGGTATATACAGTATAAGTATATATGTATGTATATATGTATATAAAGGTATATACAGTATAGGTATATATGTATGTATATAAAGGTATATACAGTACAGGCGTAATATGATCAAACTTTCTTGTTCTTGTCAAAAGTCTAGTAGCCGCATTTTGTACCAACTGTAATCTTTTAATGCTAGACATGGGGAGACCCGAAAATAATACGTTACAGTAATCGAGACGAGACGTAACAAACGCGTGGATAATGATCTCAGCGTCTTTAGTGGACAGAATGGAGCTAATTTTAGCGATATTACGGAGATGAAAGAAGGCCGTTTTAGTAACGCTTTTAATGTGTGCCTCAAAGGAGAGAGTTGGGTCAAAGATAATACCCAGATTTTTTACCGAGTCACCTTGTTTTATTACTTGGTTGTCAAATGTTAGAGTTGTATTATTAAATAGAGGTCGGTGTCTAGCAGGACCGATAATCAGCATTTCCGTTTTTTGGGCGTTGAGTTGCAAAAAGTTAGCGGACATCCATTGTTTAATTTCATTAAGACACGCCTCCAGCTGACTACAGTCCGGCGTGTTGGTCAGCTTTAGGGGCATGTAGAGTTGGGTGTCATCAGCATAACAGTGAAAGCTAACACCGTATTTGCGTATGATGTCACCTAGCGGCAGCATGTAGATGCTGAAGAGTGCAGGGCCAAGGACCGAACCCTGGGGAACTCCACACGTTACCTTAACATAGTCCGAGGTCACATTGTTATGGGAGACTCACTGCATCCTGTCAGTAAGATAAGAGTTAAACCAAGACAGGGCTAAGTCTGACATACCGATTCGTGTAAATAAAATACTACTGAACTATATAATGGAGTGTGACCAAATAACTTAAGAGTGTATGCGTGTGACTATGTGTGTAGATCAGCTGAAGTGTGTGTTGACGAGAGTGTAGGAACGAGGAAGTCCATGAGGCAGGCAGGATCAGGGGCGAGAGAAAGGCGTCAGAGTCGTGGGGCGAGCGAGGATTCGAGGAACGAGGGAGGCAGTCGAAATCCAGGGCAACGGAAAACAGGTACACCATGAAACACTGCTGAAACAAGGGAGAAGACAAAGAACACATCACGCCACGGAGAGGAAACAAAAATAGAGCATAAAGCTTTGCTTGAGAACGAAGTTCCTGCACCGATCCTTGGGTCCACTGGTCCTTTATCGGGGTTGCCATCATCAGTACCAGGAGAGCAGATTGATACTAGAGTGCAGGCTTCTCAGAGAGTGCTGTCTGTGGATCCTCCGGGTGGATCCGCAGAAGAGGGTAATGCAGACTGTGCGTGCGCCGCAACAGGCAGAGGAGCATGTTCGGCAGCGCACGATCACAGAGTACTTACAAGCAGACACAGTGTGCAGACAGAAAATGGACAACGGACGCATTTTGGCTTAAAAACTAGTGATAAAGGTGAAGTACGTTTCTTACAAGTATCATCCCTGCAGGACGAGGAATAGCTAAACATGCTTCACTACACACCGTAGCTCACCAGCAGGACAATGTAAGCAAACACCATTGGTGGACCTAAAATTAATACAATGCTTGCCAGAGGGTTTTGGCGTTTCCTCTCGGCATCGAACGGCATTAATCTGCAATTGCAATTACACACGAAAATCGGGAAATATTAATCGGTGGCCGATTGGTCATCCCTAGCAGAAACAACTACGAATTCAGGGCTGTGTGGGATATATTTGTTCTCATTTATTGGTGATGGTGAAAAAAAACCTGGGATCAGCATGTGTAGAGCTACACCGTGTCCACTTGGGTATTGGCACGGCTCACACTCTGTTTGTTTCTTACACGATTCCCGTCTGCTCGTATTCATCCTGAGAAGCCATTAGAATGAATGTCTGCACACCAAAAAGTGATGAGGGACGGGAAAACAATGTACTCTCTCTCTCTCTCTCTCTCTCTCTTCAGCCTCATCTATCATTGAGCTCTATGTTTGGAGGGAGGTTAGATGCAGATCTGAAACATAACCTGCTGAAATTGTTTGCTTGTGGGGTTTTTAACGGAATGTAGGTAACATATTTTCCAGACTATAAGACGCGCTTAAAATCCTTTTCCCCCCCTCAAAACTCGACAGTGTGCCTTATAACCCCGGTGCGCACAATCTACGGAATAATTCTGGTTTTGTTTATTAATCAATCAATCAATGTTTACTTATATAGCCGAGCAATTTTATTTGGTAAACAGTGTAATAAGTGTGACCAGTAGATGGCAGTCAAACATAAGAGATATGTGTGGACTGCAATATGATGGCAATATGACTCAAGTAAACACCAACATTTTATATGTTCCATTGAAAATATATAGAACATAATATACAGCGCTCAAAAATCTATCAACATGTTTAGTAGGACTTTGGTAAGCAATGAAGCCACACCGCTTGATGGATTGTACTGTGCTTCAACATACGAGTATTACGTGTGTGTGTGTGTGTGTGTGTGTGTGTGTGTGTGTGTGTGTGTGTGTGTGTGTGTGTGTGTGTGTATATATATATATATATATATATATATATATATATATATATATATATATATATATATATATATATATATATATATATATATATATATACACACACACACAGACATATTATCTGGTGTTTTGTTTCGCAATATTGTGCAAAAGGAACTTTTCCTACCTTCTGGTATCTACTGATCTGTATTTGGGGTCAGCATAAATCCTGAAAAATTGTGCGCCTCCTCCTTTGTAGTTCCTGTCGATAATCTTCTTTTTCTCTATCTTCTTGTTATGGGACATTCATCCTCCGCTGTTGCCATTTCTAATATAAAGTAGTGTAAAGTTCTTACTTATATCTGTCAGTAAACTCGCCATGAAAGCGCTAAGTCATACCGGTGTAGTGAGTTTACATTATTCACCCAAGGAACTTTAGTTATTAGAGAGTTCCGGCCGGATGGTTTTTAACGGGCCATGTTTCTGGCCTTGTGGTTGTTTCTTGATGAGAAGATGCTGCTCCGTTATTGATTGAAGTAAAGTCTGAATGTCATTAAAACAGTTAGCTCCATCTTTTGACGACACTTCTTCCACTCTCGTCCTTGCACGCTACACCGCTACAACAAAGATGACGGGGAGAAGACGCTGTCGAACATGAGCTTTGTAAGTAAGACGGCCCACAAAACGGCGCCTCCAGAAGCGACTGTCAGAAAGTGGCTTGAAGATGGTCTGTAAAACATCATCTGTGCAACATTCTGACCAAATAATCACCATTAATTGTTATGTAGACCACAAGAAGTGTTTTACATTTAGAAAAAAAATTATAATGATATGACTCCTTTAATGCGCCTTATAATCTGGGTGCGCTTTATATATGAAAATAGAACATTCATCGGCAGTGCGCCTTATAATCCGTGGCGCCCTATGGTCCAGAAAATTTCTAGTTTTGTTATTTTGCACTTGCCCAACAATTTTTTTTAGATGGCGCAGCATAATCAAAAGTTAAAATAAACATAAACCGTAAGAGGGAAGCCGTGAACACTCAAAAATACCCCCCTTTTTTTTAATGTATTTTGAAATATTCATGATGTTACACAACAAATATGTTATTTGTGGATTAGCTGCACCTGCCTTCTTCCTGAATAAGTATTCCTGCATTCAAGGATCATTTTTCCACCAGTGCACACTATGAAGTGACAAATCAGACGGAATGATTTCCTGTTTCAAACCCCCCCCCCCCCCCCCCCCCCCCCCCCTCAGGTGCGATACCTCTGTTGTGCTTCTCTGCATCTCAATACTCTTTTTTTTTTTTTTTTTTTTCTGTTCCTAGTCAATGTGCTGCAAGGGAGTCATGGCAGTGTTTAGAATAAATAGACATCATACGGAGGCGGGAAATAGCTTTGTCTACCAGAGGAATACTGCTGCTTTTAATTTCTTCCAGACCGCCTGCCTTACCTATTTATTATCAATCAATCAATCAATCAATCAATGTTTATTTATATAGCCCCAAATCACAAATGTCTCAAAGGACTGCACAAATCATTACGACTACAACATCCTCGGAAGAACCCACAAAAGGGCAAGGAAAACTCACACCCAGTGGGCAGGGAGAATTCACATCCAGTGGGACGCCAGTGACAATGCTGACTATGAGAAACCTTGGAGAGGACCTCAGATGTGGGCAACCCCCCGCCCCCTCTAGGGGACCGAAAGCAATGGATGTCGAGCGGGTCTAACATGATACTGTGAAAGTTCAATCCATAGTGGCTCCAAGACAGCAGCGAGAGTCCCGTCCACAGGAAACCATCTCAAGCGGATCAGCAGCGTAGAGATGTCCCCAACCGATACAGGCGAGCGGTCCATCCTGGGTCTCGACTCTGGACAGTCAGTACTTCATCCATGGTCATCGGACCGGACCCCCTCCACAAGGGAGGGGGGGACATAGGAGAAAGAAAAGAAGCGACAGATCAACTGGTCTAAAAAGGAGGTCTATTTAAAGGCTAGAGTATACAGATGAGTTTTAAGATGAGACTTAAATGCTTCTACTGAGGTAGCATCTCGAACCGTTACCGGGAGGGCATTCCAGAGTACTGGAGCCCGAACGGAAAACGCTCTATTACTGCATGTGTTTTGTATGTTAATTTATAGATATTTATATATATATATGCAAATGTATATTTAATATATGTAAATATATACCAAGGTAGATTTCATGCGACACAGTAAAACACATGTAGGTCATTTTAGATGTTCCAGATGTGTTAGATTTAAATAGACAAGTCGAGGGCTTTAAGGCTGTTGAAGCCATCATAATAATCCCCTCAATTTCCCCAAAAAGGGATTAACTCGCTGGACTATAAAGACAATATAACATACATCCATAGACGTGAATGCATATGCAAAAGTGCAATTTATTTATCTGTACAGTCATCTATTCACATCTGCACCTTCTTTTGTAAACATCATTGCTTTTTTTATCCAAACAAAATGCAACAAAATGTTTTATCTGTAATGTAAAGATCCAATTCGAATGACAATAAAAGGAAATCTAAATCTGGTCTAATACAAGAGAAACGTGGCACTTTGACTCCTGTGACACTTGATTTAAACCAGGGGTCGGGAACCTTTTAGGCTGAGAGCCATGAAAGCCAAATATTTAAAAATGTATTTCCGTGAGAGCCAAATAATATTTTTTAACACTGAATACAACTAAATGTGTGCATTTTT
Source organism: Nerophis ophidion (assembly GCF_033978795.1). Classification (NCBI taxonomy): domain Eukaryota; kingdom Metazoa; phylum Chordata; class Actinopteri; order Syngnathiformes; family Syngnathidae; genus Nerophis; species Nerophis ophidion. Next base: position 3,304,355 of record NC_084635.1, read on the forward strand.
AAGTAAGACCAACATGTTTAGAGTATAATAAATCCCTTATTCTTATTCTGAAGTTAATCAATAATAAATCAAATACTTCTGACCATTAATGCGACTTCTTGAACAAGTCTGGTAGAAAACGGATGGATGGATAAAATGCATGAGAATGTTTTATATTTTGAACGTTATTTTTAGCTCTGTGCTTATTAATGGAATTATTCATAATTATCGTGTTAAGCCAGGGGTGTCCAAACTTTTTCCACTGAGGCCCGCACACTGAAAAATCATAGCAAGCAGGGGCCATTTTCATCATTTTTATTTAAAAAAAACAATACAATATATGTATAAAAAATATACATTAAGGCCTCCACTCATTTATGATCCCAAAGGGTTTTGGTCAAAAAATATATAAAAAATCTGTCATTATTCAGTATTATAATTTGTATTATTATGCAAGTTTTAATTCTCTACTATCAACATTAGAAAAAAAAATGGAAAAAACACAAAATATGCAATATTTTCACCAAATAGCTTTTTAGGTGGGATATTTGAGATTATATCATAATTGGAGCCTTAATTTTGGATTTTGATTCATTATTATTTTTTGAGCAATGACACTTAAAAACAAATCACACTAAAATAATTGAGGATCCAAAAGTGTCCTACTTATTAAAGTGTTAAAAAATAAATTATACATTTTTTTTACTGTTTACTTTTAGCACAATAATCTCGAGATCAACTTCAGATATATCCGTCAATTTTAAGTTTTATTGTTGTTTATGTTTTGTTTGTTTGTTTTAGGCCCTTCTTTGAAAAAAAAAAAACAGCTCAGTTTTTTATATGATAAAACACAAAATATGCAACATTTTTCCTCAAAAATATCTCAAAGTGTAATATTTGTTGTGACGTAATTGAAGTCTTGTATAGGTCAATAATTCAAAATGACATTGATTTTGATTCATTATTCTTTTTTAAAGAAAGAAACAGCCTGCATGGCAGCTTTGTGTTATTAGAGTAAGCAGTGCAACAATTTCTTGTTACATTTCACCTGTTTGCTCTTTTATACCACTTTTTATGTTTTTAATTTTTTTTTTATTGTATTCTTAAAATGTGCCGTGGGGCCGTTAAAAAATGACACTTGGACAGCCCTTTGTTAAGCAATGTCAGCTAAGATTTATCAGAGAGCCAGATGCAGTCATCAAAAGAGCCACATCTGGCTCTAGAGCCATAGGTTCCCTACCCCTGTTCTAGAGCCAGATGTGGCTCTTTTGATGACTGCATCTGGCTCTCAGATAAATCTTAGCTGACATTGCTTAACAGGATAAGTAATGAATAATTCTGCTGGTAATCACAGTGTTAAAAATAAAGTTCAAATTATAAAACATCCTCATGCATTTTAATCCAACCATCTGATTATCGCACCTGTCCAAAATGTTGCATTAATGGTAAGAAGTATAATATTTATTATTGGCTAACTTTAGAATAACAATATTATTTAAAAGAACAAAAAACTTATTATACTCTAAAAATGTTGGTCTTACTTAAAAATCCACGCATTTAATTGTATTCAGTGTTAAAAAATATGATATGGCTCTCACGGAAATACATTTTGAAATATTTGGCTTTCATGGCTCTCTCAGCCAAAAAGGTTCCCGACCCCTGATCTAAAATAATGTGTATATTTTAATGATTTGTTTTGTCTTAAAGGGGAACTGTACTATATATTCTTTTTTAGGAATTCTGCCTATTATTCACAAACACATGTATGTTGTTTCTTTTTTTTTTCATGCAATCGAACTCGTAAATAAACGTCAGCAAAAATCAGACAACCATGGCCAATAGAAGTCGCTCTATTCCGCCAGTAAAGCACTCTAAAAAATATTTAAAAACCTCCATGAAGGTTTTCTATACACAGTGTAAGTCAGGGGTCGGGAACCTTTTTGGCTGAGAGAGCCAAAAAGCCAAATATTTCAAAAGGTATTTCCGTAAGAGCCATATAATATTTTTCATAACACTGAACACAACTAAACGTGTGCATTTTTAAGTAAGACCAACATTTCTAGGATATAAGAGGTCTCTTATTCTTATAATAACATTGTTATTCTGAAGCTAACTGTGGAGGGGGCGTGGCCTGCGGGCCTGCAGCGAACTGGGGTGTGCCAGGACAGGCCTCGAAATCAGCGACAGGTGCGTAGATGGCCCACCTGGGCCTTGTTATCTAATCACCTGTCGCTCTGTTATAAGCAGCAGCCAGGAGGAGAGACGGGGTTGGGGTTGGAGCCAGAGCGTGAGCGAAAACGAAAGAGAAAAAGACAATTGCTGGAAAGCAACTGAGAGACTTATTGAAAAATAAAACAATATTTAAACCCTGAAACAGGCTCTCATGTCGGTGCTTGGTGGTCTGAAGAACCCCCAGGAGGGCAAGCCCCACACTAACCAATAATAAATAAATAACTTCTTACCATTACGCAACTTTTTGAACAGGTGCGGTAGAAAACGGATGGATGGAATGAAAATGCATGAGAATATTTTATATTTTGAACGTTATTTTTAACACTGTGATTACAAGTGGAATTATTCATTATTTATCCTGTTAAGCAATGTCAGCTCAGATTTATCAGAGAGCCAGATGCAGTCATCAAAAGAGCCACATCTGGCTCTAGAGCCATAGGTTCCCTACCCCTGCTGTAAGTACATATTTAATGTAGTAGCAGGCATGTTTACATATGAGAGATGTGGGCTTCAAATGGTTTGTCATTTCCCTAAACAGCAACACCTACGACTACTTATGGCAGTCTTTTCGAGGAACGACAAACATGATAAAGCAATCTCTTACTGTACAATGTCTGCTCTCACTGGCATGTCCACTGATCTTCCCGCTTTGGTGAAGAATTAATCAAATTCCTCGCTCAGGGTTAAATGAAATAGGAGGGTGCAAACTTAAGCTCAGGGGTCTCAAACCCAATTTACCTGGGGGGCCACTAGACGCAGAGTCTGGGTGAGACTGGGCCGCAAGAAATTAAACAAACAATAAAAACAAAACAAATAACGGTGTGAATTGGTCCAGGTTATCAGGGACTGTTATTACTGACGGACAGGTGTCGCGGTGTGACTGCAGCCAGGCACGTAAGAAAACCCTCGTCTCCATGGCAACGTCTCTGTCCCTTTCACTCATTTGCCGTTTTTCCACTAATGCAGGGGTAGGCAACCCAGAATGTTGAAAGAGCCATTTTGGACCCAAATAATACAACGCTGTCAAGCGCCATTCATATAAAACTCGCGGGCCACACTAACATTAAACTTTTATATTAAGGTGGGGGCCGCAAAATAACGTCTCGCCTGCGACCCCTGCTTTAGCTGTCATAATTAACCGACTTCCCGGTTTATGTCCACAACCTTCTACTATCAAGGCATGATTTATCATCTAAAATGAACTTTCACCGGCTCAGAGGCCAGAAAGCAGCTCGCCATCTAATTATGTCAATATAAACTTGTTAGGGCGGGTTTGCAGCTTACTACACGGTTCGTTCTCCAGGGATGCAAACGGACAACTCCGGACAGGACTTGCAGGTAGGAACATGGTTTAATCTTGAACAAATCAAAGCACCACCAAGGACAGAAAACAAGTCGAAAGAAAATACGTGCCAATCGCACTCGACGCTAAACAATTAGCACGGGCTAGGAGACAAGCAAAACTTACGTAACAGGAGCGTAAAGCAAACAAAGAAGCCAGGGCGACTGACTGGGAAAGGCAGGCTTAAATAATGCCTCTGATGAGCAACAGGTGAGCATCCCAAACACAAGAGGCTGGTGAAAATAATAAGTAGCTAAGGTAACAAAATCAGAGGTGCACAAACAGGAACTAAAGGTGTCCAAAACCAACAGAAAACACCTAAAACATGATCGGGACCACGGATCATGGCAAAACTTGTTAGTCCCAGTGATCAATACGTGGTTAATATTCAAGTCACAAAACCTAAAGCATTGACTTAATTGGCTCCATTGTCATAACACATTTTGCGAACTTTTATTTACGAGTTAGAATGCACAACGAAGAAAAACATACGTGGGCTTGTCTTACGTAAGGATTGTGAGAGGCAAAATTCCAAAAAAGTGCAGTTCTCCTTTCAATTGATAGTTTGCTATTGTTACACAGCTGCCAAGAAGGCACTAACTTTTTTACATAATGGAAGTATTATACCCCACCTTCATGTACCATATTTTCCGGAACATAGGGCGCACCGGATCGTAAGGCGCATTAACAGGATATTGTTATATTATTGTTTTTTAAATGTAAAACACTTCCTTGTGGTCTACATAACATGTAATGGTGGTTCTTTGGTCAAAATGTTGCATATGTTATGTTTTACAGATCATCTTCAATTCGCTTTTTGACAGTCTCTTCAGGATGCGCCCTTTTGTGGGCGGTCTTATTTACGTGGCTCACCTTTGACAGCGTCTTTTCTTCGTCATCTTTGTTGTAGCGGTGTAGCGTGCAAGGACGGGAGTGGAAGAAGTGTAAAAAGATGGAGCTAACTGTTTTAATGACATTCAGACTTTACTTAAATCAATAACGGAGCAGCATTCCCTCATTTGGACAAAACAACAACGCCGAAAATGTGTCCCGTGAAAAAAAGTCCGACCGGAACTCTGTAACTACTAATGTTCCTTGGGTGAATAATGTAAACGCACTACACCGGTATGTTTTAGCGCTTTCGTGGCAGGTTTACTGACAAATATAAGTAAGAACTTTACACTACTTTATATAAGAAATGGCAACAGTGGAGGATGAATGTCTCATAACAAGGAGATAGAGAGAAAAGAAGTTTATCCACTACGGGGTCCACACGGACTACAAAGGCGGACCCGTGCAATTTTTCAGGACTCGTGCAGTTCCTAAATACAGATCAGCAGATACCAAAAGGTAAGAAAAGTTGCTTTTGCATAATATTGCGAAACAAAATGCCAGATATGTCTCTTACTTTATACACACACCATAATAACACTTGCATGTTGAAGCACAGTACAATCCATCTTTATAGCTTACCAAAGTCGTACTAAAACATGTTGATAGATTTTTGAGCGCCGTGTGTAATGATCTATATTCGCAATGGAACATTTAAAATGGTGGTGTTTACTTGAGTCATATTGCCATCATAGTGCAGCCTACACTTATCTCTTATGTGTGACTGCCATCTACTGGTCACACTTATCATTACACAATGTACTAAATAAAATAGCTTTGAGGTCGGTAAGCTCAAACAAACATATTCCTTACATTAGACGCACCGGGTTATAAGTTTTGAGAAGAAAAAAAATATTTTAAGTGCGCCTTAAAAGTACGGTATATGAAAAACATATTTTTATTTTATTTTATTTTATTAAACAACTAGTGGGATAAGTTGGTTGTCTATATAGGTGTGCTGATACATCGACTTTTTGATGCATCGCGATGCGACAAAGTGACGATCAATATCAATGAGCAAACGCTTAAAAATCGACTATTTTCGGTGATTGCCAAACCACAAAATAAGAACCACAACACCCGGAAGTTGGCTGGAATGAAAAAAGCCTTGCCATTTTAGGGACAGACTGCATAGCTCGGTTGGTAGAGCGGCCGTGCCAGCAACTTGAGGGTTGCAGGTTCGATTCCCGCTTCCGCCATCCTAGTGACTGCTGTTGTGTCCTTGGGCAAGACACTTTACCCACCTGCTCCCAGTGCCACCCACACTGCTTTAAATGTAAATTTCACTATGTAAAGCGCTTTGAGTCACTAGAGAAAAGCGCTATATAAATATAATTCACTTCACACTTCACTATTGTAGCCTCCACAATGTCGTTAATCACGATGCTTTGTAGCAGAAACTAAAGTGTCCTTAAAGTGGACCTATGATGATTTTAATCTATATTTAAACACGTTACTGTGGCCTTGGTGATATGTATTGGATATGCTTTAATGTAAATACTGCAAATATTTTGCTCCACACTCATATTTATTACCTAATTTTTGAGTCTGTCTGCAAAGACTTTTCTAGATTGCAAATTCAACCACGAACCACACTCTCTAAAAGTATCAGAATTTGTCCTTTGAAAATGTGCATACATTAGTATGATGGGCCATTGTTGATACTATAGCATGTTTGATATTTGTACGATAACAGATGAAGGTAGTTTGAGGATCACCCCTAGGAGACAATGCCAGGCCCCTCAAATTGTGAGCGGATGCTGCCTTAGCATTATTTTACAAGGTGACGCTGCCGTAATTGAGCCCTTCAGTCTCTTAGGAACCACAAAGCTTGGCACCAGAATGGATGATTTCCCTGTGACTATCTGCTGCAGACTATCAATGTGAATGAACAGCAGTTAGGTCGGCAGCCGGGCTACGGTTTTGTGTTTCACAAAGACCCTGACTAATGGTTCGACAACGATAAGGACTATTTCTTCTGAAATGTTTCCCCTTTTATTTGAATATTAGTCTTGGTTTGTTGTCATTTGGATATTTAGTGAGTTAACCAATTCTAAAAAGAAAACCCTCTCAGACGACTATCTCGTAAAATATTGCAGAATAGTTCACGAAATCCACGGTTTTGAAATTACCTCGATTTTTGTGGTCGCAGTTTTCATATTGGTCCATTTAATTATTTTTGACTCCCCAGAATACCATACAGTATAACCCACTCACGTGGGTCCTCCAGACCACCAAACATCGCCATGAGAGCCCGGATCAGGGTTACAATACAGTTTTTATTCATGCTTGTGCAGCAGTTTGCTTTCCAGCAAGTATCCTCTTGTCGCTCTCACTCCAGCTCCAACAACTCACTCATCCCGGCTGCTACCTTTTTAACAGAGCGACTGGTGATTAGATAACTAGGCCCAGGTGGGCCATCTACGCACTAGTTGCTGATTTCGAAGCCGGTCCTGGCACACCCCGCTTCGCTGCAGGCCCGCAGGCCACGCCACCCCCAACACCAATATTGTTATTTATCAGTTGTATCTTACAAAAATATCCTTTAAAAATAATCTTAAAAATGTATCTAAACGTTCTGACCATTGAATTATCAATCAATCAATCAATCAAAGTTTATTTATATAGCCATTTATCACTCGTGTCTCAAAGGGCTGCACAAGCCACAGCGATATCCTCGGCTCAGATCCCACATCAGGGCAAGAAAAAACTCAACCCGATGGGATACAATGAGAAAAACCGCAGATGTGGGTATCTCATAGTATTGAGTTAATACTGCTATGATTACGTTGATATTTTTGGGCATCACATTTTCTTTTGTTTAAAAAAAAATATATATTAAGTTTATAAACTCAAGAAATACGTCCTTGGACACATGAGGACTTTGAATATCACCAATGTAATGACTTGGTATCGGATTGATACTAAAATTTGTGGTATCATCCAAAACTAATGTATAGCATCCAAACAACAGAAGAAAAAGTGATTATTACATTTTAACAGAAATGTAGATAGAACACGTTAAAAGAGAAAGTAAGCAGATATTAACAGTAAATGAACAAGTAGATTAATAATTCATTTTCTACCGCTTGTCCTTTAGAATTTTGACACGATATTAGAATGGAAAATTAGACAATATGTCACTGAATATGTCAGCAGCTAAATTAGGAGCCTTTGTTTGCTTACTTACTACTAAAAGACAAGTTCTTTTGTATGTTTACTATTTTATTTAAGGACAAACTTACAAAAAGAAACATATGTTTAATATACCGTAAAAAATTTTGTTATAATAAAGCTAATAATGCAATTTTTGTGGTCCCCTTTATTTTAGAAAAGTACCAAAATATTGGTATCAGGACAACAGTGCTTTTGCTCATGCAACCAACTTGGCATCGCAAACAAAGAAAAAAATTAAATTTATCGAATGTTTTATCGAGCACATTTTTGTATTGATACCGATTACATGTCTACTGCGAAATATGTTGATATTTTTTATCGCCCAACGCTGATACGGGTGAGACACCAGTAGAACCATCCTAAGAACACAGGGTGATTAAAATTGTAATCATTTTGCAGCCTTAAGTATCAGAGCAGGAACAGAAGTCTAAATATAGTCTCATGGAGTGGGCTGTTGAGGACTATAATAAATCTCCAGACAGCCTCGATAATCCAGCATGTCAGGTGTCTGAGTAAAGGTGCGCCTTGTGTTTCTAATTAGTCCAAGGTCAGCAGGGAGTCTGTTGCAGAGGTCAGAATGAGACGAGGTCCATAGGTCTACTTTTAAACTGTGGATATCGAGACTCAACCTTTACTAAATCTTGTATTTTGACTTCTACACTGCAAAAAGTCAGTGTTCAAAAACAATAAAAAAAAAAAAAGATACAAAAATGACGGGTTTTTTATTTGAAGTCAAGACTTTCCAGAACAGGTAAAATTAGCACACCTCAATTAACCCCAAAATACCTTAAAATAAGTATATTCTCAGTAATAACAAGGGCACTTTTCTTGGAAGAAAAAAACAAATATGAGACCTTTTTTCTCAATATGTTTGTCGGAGTTAGTTGGTGACGAATCCCAAGATGCAGAGATGGAGGCAGGCATTGGATAGGAAGACATTATTTATTAAAGATACTAAAACAAGAACAAACCAAAGGAGTACAAAAAAAAAACGCGCATGAGGCGGATAACAAACTAAAAGAGCTAGCATGGGAGCTAGAAAAAAAAATAGGGCTTAGCATGGAGGCTAGCATAAACAAAACCCGGAACAGAAGTCGTTACGTGTTGTTTAAAGACAAATAGGAAGCAGGGAACCAAAAACAGTAAGCTACCGAAATATAGCTTACCGCTACGCTGCAATGACACGACACGGCAGGAGTGACAATAAATAAATAAATAAATGGGTTGTACTTTGTATAGCGCTTTTCTACCTTGAAGGTACTCAAAGTGCTTTGACACTACTTCCACATTCACACACACATTCACACACTGATGGAGGGAGCTGCCATGCAAGGCGCTAACCAGCACCCATCAGGAGCAAGGGTGAAGTGTCTTGCTCAGGACACAACGGACATGACGAGGTTGGTACTAGGTGGGAATTGAACCAGGGCCCTCGGGTTGCGCACGGCCACTCTCCCACGGCGTCCAAGACAATAATCCAACTCTGACTGGATGGGAAGACAGGTTTGAATAGGAGCGGGCTGATTGACACCAGGTGTGGCCAGGTGCCAATCAACTGCGGCTGAGGGGACACAGCACTCAGGGAGAAAGACAGGAAACAGACAAAATAAGAGCGTTGACAGTAACTAAAGACAGGAAATACTACACACACAGAAGAAAAACTAAAACACAAACAAACTGTCAGGTGCAAGCCTGACAATGTTACGAGTTGAGTTGATACCAAAATGGATACATGGATGATACAGCAGAGGATTGGGAGAATGTCATGTGGTCAGATGAAACCAAAATAGAACTTTTTGGTATAAACTCAACTGGTCTTGTTTGGAGGAAGAAGAATACTGAGTTGCATCCCAAGAACACCATACCTACTGTGAAGCATGGGGGTGCTTTGGGGCTGTTTTTCTGCTAAGGGGACAGGACGATCGATCCGTGTTAAGGAAAGAATGAATGGGGCCATGTATCCTGAGATTTGGAGCCAAAACCTCCTTCCATCAGTGAGAGCTTTGAATGGTTGACCAAATACTTATTTTCCACCATAATTTACAAATAAATTCTTTAAAATTCCTACAATGTGAATTTTTGAAAATTTTTTCCACATTCTGTCTCTCCCAGTTGACGTGTACCTATGATGAAAATGACAGACCTCTGTCATCATTTGAAGTGGGAGAACTTGCACAATCGCTGGCTGATTAAATACTGTTTTGCCCCACTGTAGTATGCACCTGCCTTGAATTACTGCCGGGTGAAACTCGCTTTCCAAAATAATAAGCGCCTGCCTATTATTACCGCCTGGTCAAACTCGTGACGTCACGAGTGACACTTCCCCTCTCATCATTTTCAAAATGAAGGAGGCTGATTTCAATACCGGTAATTTGAAACCGCATAAATAGAAGAAGATTAAGAGCTATTCAGTAGGATTTAAGGTCCAAGCTTACATCACAATCAAATTTTTACTGCAAGCCTTTGGTAAGTGCCGGAGTGAGAAGAGGTTTTAAAATAATTAGCGCATGCTTACTTTTACCGCATGCCGTTTTGGTAAGCGCAGGAGTGAGAAGACATTTTAAATTAATTAGCGCCCCGGCTGCAATTCTAGTGAAGTGAAGTGAATTATATTTATGTAGCGCTTTTCTCTAGTGACTCAAAGCGCTTTACATAATGAAACCCAATATCTAAGTTACATTTAAACCAATCTCACTTAGATTTCAGTTTCTAGGAAATACGGTAGGTCATCAAATCTCAGCAACAAGCTGAGATCATTTAGGACCAAAACCCTTAAAACAAGTAGAACACTGTAACATAAAATCTGCTTAGTTAGAAGAATTATCTTATCAGGCAGAAAACAGGCAAATACCACCCTTATTTGAGATATTTCATCTTACTTAGATTTCAGTTTTTGCATTGTATTATCACCTCAGAACTATGACTACCTCCAAGAGACTTACCCTAGGTTAACCTTTACATTGCTGGTATTGTGACCATGGATGCATTTACCGCCTAAAAGCATTGCATTCAGAAAGAAGTGCAGCTTCTCTTCCATGACAACCCCCAGTCTAGTATCACTTGAGCACATAATCAATATGCTGCTATTGATCCAGGTGTGGTGTATACACAGCTGCCATGCCCGGGACTCTCTGGCCTCATGCCTGAAATCAAGGAGCTCGAAAAGGACATTTGATCAGTAACACCTGCTTCCCCCTCAGCGACCTCCAAAGATGTGTGTGAGATCTGAAAGATTAGGAGAATCAACGTGATAATCAAAGCCTTTTGCTTTTCACCAGCACAATTAATCAGTCTTGGGGAGGTTTTTTTTTTTTTCCACCAGCCTTTGGCCCTCATTTTATCATCGATTAGCATAGCATGTTAGCATCGATTAGCTGGCAGTCATGCCGCGACCAAATATGTCTGATTAGCACATAAGTCAACAACATCAACAAAAGTCACCTTTGTGATTTCGTTGACTTAATGGTTGCAAATGCATCTGCAGGTTATCCATACATCTCTGTGCCATGTCTGCTTTAGCACCGTCGGTAAATTGCATGTTAGCGTCGATTAGCGTAGTATGTGAGCATCGATTAGCTGGCAATCACACCGCAACCAAATATGTATGATTAGGACATAAGTCAACGTCAACAAAACTCACCTTTGTGATTTCGTTGACTTAATGGTTGCAAATGCATCTGCAGGTTATCCATACATCTCTGTGCCATGTCTGCTTTAGCACCGCCGGTAAATAGCATGTTAGCGTCGATTAGCGTAGTATGTTAGCATCAATTAGCTGACAATCACGCCGCAACCAAATATGTCTGAGTAGCACATAAGTCAACAACATCAACAAAACTCACCTTTGTGATTTCGTTGACTTAATGGTTGCAAATGCATCTGCAGGTTATCCATACATCTCTGTGCCATGTCTGCTTTAGCACCGCCGGTAAATAGCATGTTAGCGTCGATTAGCGTAGTATGTTAGCATCGATTAGCTGGCAATCACACCGCAACCAAATATGTGTGATTAGGACATAAGTCAACATCAACAAAACTCACCTTTGTGATTTCGTTGACTTAATGGTTGCAAATGCATCTGCAGGTTATCCATACATCTCTGTGCCATGTCTGTCTTAGCATCGCCGGTCAAATGTGGAGACACTCTGGTACATTCAATGGGGGTCTGGCGGCAGATTTCTTGCCGGTGGTGCAACTTGAATCCCTCCCTGTTAGTGTTGTTACACCCTCCGACAACACACCCACGAGGCATGATGTCTCCAAGGTTCCAAAAAAATGGTCGAAAAACGGAAAATAACAGAGCTGAGACCCGGTGTTTGTAATGTGTTGAAAATGAAAATGGTGGGTGTGTTACCTCGGTGACGTCACATTCTGACGTCATCACCTCCAGAGGGATAAACAGAAAGGCGTTTAATTCGCCAAAATTCACCCATTTAGAGTTCGGAAATCAGTTAAAAAATATATATGGTCTTTTTTCTGCACCATCAAGGTATATATTGACGCTTGCATAGGTTTGGTGATAATGTTCCACTCTAAAAAAGCAGGTTGATACGTGAGTGTTTATGACACAGCTTTGCAACAGTTGATATTCTAGTTTCTGTCAGAGTTAGTTGTTGACGAACCCCAAGATGCAGAGAAGGAGGGAGGCATTTTGCAGGAAAACATGATTTAATTAAAATATTAGAATAAGAACAAACAAAAGGCTCTTCAGTATGGAATCTAGCAAGAAACAAAAAGGGGCCTAGCGTGGAAGCTAGCGGGTAGCAAACAGGAAAACAGAAGTCGTTACTTGTAAGGTGAAAAAAAAAATGGAAGCAGGGAACAAAAAACTGTAAGCTACAAACAGATACCGAAAGATAGCTTGACTCGACATGAAACGACAGGACAGGAGCGACAATATGGAAGTCATTGACAAGACAATAATCCAGCACTGACTGGAAGTCAAAGCAGGTACAAATGGGAGCGGGCTGATTGACAACAGGTGTGGCCAGGTGCCAATCAGCCGCAGCTGCGGGGAAACAAAGCACTCAGGGAGACAAACAGGAAGCTGTACCAAAATAAGAGTGCTGACAGGAAATACTAAACACACAGAGGAAAAACTAAAACACAAACTATCAGTGGCAAGCCTGACAGTTTTAAGCATGATTTACATGCTTAAAACTGATATTACAACAAGCTGAGATCTTACTGAGATCATTTAAGACCAAAACCCTTAAAACATGTAAAAGACTAACAAAAAAATCTGAATAATTATTTTATCAGACAGTAAATAAGCAAATATCACTCTTATTTGAGATATTTAATATGACTTAGATTTCAGTCTTTGCACTGCAATTCAGTCAACAGCTCATTTGATATGAATGTTGACATATTTCCAATCAATCAATCAATGTTTACTTATATAGCCCTAAATCACTAGTGTCTCAAAGGGCTGCACAAACCACTACGACATCCTCGGTAGGCCCACATAAGGGCAAGGAAAACTCACACCCAGTGGGACGTCGGTGACAATGATGACTATGAGAACCTTGGAGAGGAGGAAAGCAATGGATGTCGAGCGGGTCTAACATGATACTGTGAAAGTTCAATCCATAATGGATCCAACACAGTCGCGAGAGTCCAGTCCAAAGCGGATCCAACACAGCAGCGAGAGTCCCGTTCACAGCGGAGCCAGCAGGAAACCATCCCAAGCGGAGGCGGATCAGCAGCGCAGAGATGTCCCCAGCTGATACACAGGCGAGCAGTACATGGCCACCGGATCGGACCGGACCCCCTCCACAAGGGAGAGTGGGACATAGAAGAAAAAGAAAAGAAACGGCAGATCAACTGGTCTAAAAAGGGAGTCTATTAAAAGGCTAGAGTATACAAATGAGTTTTAAGGTGAGACTTAAATGCTGAGGTGGCATCTCGAACTGTTACCGGGAGGGCATTCCAGACTAGTTATGGAAATATTTTATCCATCCATCCATTCATCTTCTACCGCTTGTCCCTTTTGGGGTGGCGGAGGGTTGCTGGAGACTATCTCTCTTTTCCTTTTACGGAAGGTTTTTTGTAGAGAATAAATGATGAAAAAAAACACCTAATTGAACGGTTAAAAGAGGAGAAAACACAAAAAAAATGAAAATGTAATTTTGAAACATAGTTTATCTTCAATTTTAGGGACGGCGTGGCGCAGTTGAAGAGTGGCCGTGCGCAACCCGAGGGTCCCTGGTTCAAATCCCACCTAGTACCAACCTCGTCACGTCCGTTGTGTCCTGAGCAAGACACTTCACCCTTGCTCCTGATGGGTGCTGGTTGGCGCCTTGCATGGCAGCTCCCTCCATCAGTGTGTGAATGTGTGTGTGAATGGGTAAATGTGGAAGTAGTGTCAAAGCGCTTTGAGTACCTTGAAGGTAGAAAAGCGCTATACAAGTACAACCCATTTATCATTTATTTATTTAATTTTGAATCTTTAAAATTCAAAATTCAACTAAAAAAATTAACAGAAAAACAACCTAATATGAATCTTTTTAAAAAATGTAAAAAATAATTTATGGAACATGTTTAGTAAATTTTCCTGATTAAGATTAATTTTAGAATGTTGTTGACATGTTTTAAATATGTTGAAATCCAATCTGCACTTTGTTAGAATATATAACAAACTGGAACAAGCTATATTTCTAACAAAGACTAATCATGATTTCTTCTAGATTTTCCAGAACAAAAATGTTAAAATACATTCAAAAGACTTTAAAATAAGATTTAAATTTGATTCTACAGGTTTTCTAGATTTGCCAGAATAATTTTTTAGAATTTAGTGGGAGAGTGGCCGTACGCAACCCGAGGGTCTCTGGTTCAACCCCCACCTTCTACCATCTTAGTCACGTCCGTTGTGTCCTTGAGCAAGACACTTCACCCTTGCTCCTGATGGGTGCTGGTTGGCGCCTTGCATGGCAGCTCCCTCCATCAGTGTGTGAATGGGTAAATGTGGAAGTAGTGTCAAAGCGCTTTGAGTACCTTGAAGGTAGAAAAGCGCTATACAAGTAGTGAAGTGAATTATATTTATATAGCGCTTTTCTCTAGTGACTCAAAGCGCTTTACATAGTGAAACCCAATATCTAAGTTACATTTAAACCAGTGTGGGTGGCACTGGGAGCAGGTGGGTAAAGTGTCTTGCCCAAGGACACAACGGCAGTGACTAGGATGGCGGAAGCGGGAATCGAACCTGCAACCCTCAAGTTGCTAGCACGGCCACTCTACCAACCGAGCTATACAACCCATTTATTTATTTATTTAATCATAATAAGTTTGAAGAAATATTTCCCAAATATTTTTCGTCGAATTAACAGAAGCTAAAATGAAGAATTAAATTAAAATGTATTTATTACTCTTTACCCATCCATCCATCCATTTTCTACCGCTTATTCCCGCGACCCCGAAAGGGAATAAGCGGTAGAAAATGGATGG
Source organism: Nerophis ophidion (assembly GCF_033978795.1). Taxonomy (NCBI): domain Eukaryota; kingdom Metazoa; phylum Chordata; class Actinopteri; order Syngnathiformes; family Syngnathidae; genus Nerophis; species Nerophis ophidion. The sequence continues at coordinate 3,319,422 of NC_084635.1, forward strand.
ATTACTCTTTACAATAAAACAAATTAAATTACTTGAACATTGATTTTGTTTAAAAATCCTAAAATCATTTTTAAGGTTGTATTTTTTTTCTCTAAAATTGTCTTTCTGAAAGTTATAAGAAGCAAAGTGAATAAGTCTTTAAAATATTTTCTTGGATTTTCAAATTCTTTTGTTTTCAATCAATCAATCAATCAATGTTTATTTATATAGCCCCAAATCACAAATGTCTCAAAGGACTGCACAAATCATTACGACTACAACATCCTCGGAAGAACCCACAAAAGGGCAAGGAAAACTCACACCCAGTGGGCAGGGAGAATTCACATCCAGTGGGACGCCAGTGACAATGCTGACTATGAGAAACCTTGGAGAGGACCTCAGATGTGGGCAACCCCCCCCCCTCTAGGGGACCGAAAGCAATGGATGTCGAGCGGGTCTAACATGATACTGTGAAAGTTCAATCCATAGTGGCTCCAAGACAGCAGTGAGAGTCCCATCCACAGGAAACCATCTCAAGCGGATCAGCAGCGTAGAGATGTCCCCAACCGATACAGGCGAGCGGTCCATCCTGGGTCTCGACTCTGGACAGTCAGTACTTCATCCATGGTCATCGGACCGGACCCCCTCCACAAGGGAGGGGGGGACATAGGAGAAAGAAAAGAAGCGGCAGATCAACTGGTCTAAAAAGGAGGTCTATTTAAAGGCTAGAGTATACAGATGAGTTTTAAGATGAGACTTAAATGCTTCTACTGAGGTAGCATCTCGAACTGTTACCGGGAGGGCATTCCAGAGTACTGGAGCCCGAACGGAAAACGCTCTATAGCCCGCAGACTTTTTTTGAGCTCTAGGAATCACTAATAAGCCGGAGTCTTTTGAAGGCAGATTTCTTGCCGGGACATATGGTACAATACAATCGGCAAGATAGGATGGAGCTAGACCGTGTAGTATTTTATACGTAAGTAGTAAAACCTTAAAAACACATCTTAAGTGCACAGGAAGCCAGTGCAGGTGAGCCAGTATAGGTATATATGTATGTATATATGTATATAAAGGTATATACAGTATAGGTATATATGTATGTATATATGTATATAAAGGTATATACAGTATAGGTATATATGTATGTATATATGTATATAAAGGTATATACAGTATAGGTATATATGTATGTATATATGTATATAAAGGTATATACAGTACAGGTATATATGTATGTATATATGTATATAAAGGTATATACAGTATAGGTATATATGTATGTATATATGTATATAAAGGTATATACAGTATAGGTATATATGTATGTATATATGTATATAAAGGTATATACAGTATAGGTATATATGTATGTATATAAAGGTATATACAGTATAGGTATATATGTATGTATATATGTATATAAAGGTATATACAGTATAGGTATATATGTATGTATATATGTATATAAAGGTATATACAGTACAGGCGTAATATGATCAAACTTTCTTGTTCTTGTCAAAAGTCTAGCAGTTTTGTCTCTTTTAGAATTAAAAATGTCGAGCAAAGTGAGACCAGCTTGCTAGTAAATAAATAAAATTTTAAAAATAGAGGCAGCTCACTGGTAAGTGCTGCTATTGGACCTATTTTTGGACTCATCTGGTCCTTACGGGCGACCTGGTGCCCGCGGGCACCATGTTGGTGACCCCTGGACTAGATCCTCTGATGCTCACGCCGAGGTCACCCAACATGGTGCTGAAGGACGTCGCCGTAATGCGATCTCAGCTGTTGATGGGACTCTTATGGGTGGGAAAGTACTGTACACTCTTAGTGTTTACTTATTCACACACACACGCACACGCACACACACACACACATATGCACATTCACGATCCGTTGCTTTTGTTTTAGCTATAAAGACGTTACGGCGCTTTCTTCCGAATAGCCGCCAACTCATTATCAAACACATTGTTGAAGCCAAATGCTTTTAAGCCCTTAACCGTTTGTTGTAATTGGCATTCAGAGGTGTGTGTGTGTGTGTGTGTGTGTGTGTGTGTGTGTGTGTGTGTTCAGATAAACAGTGATCACAGTCTGTGGGGATCGATAAAAAAGAGAGGCTGAAGACTCTAATCAATACCCATCAGAGTTCTGCTGATCAAATATTAATCCAGGAAGCGAAGGAAGCGCAGACTGTGCCCGCCTATTTTGTCCTTATTGGGACTTTTACTATCTTGAGTATGTCTGCAGACTATTACCTTCTTTCCTCCTATCCACACCTCATCGACCACCCTCCTAATTGTGCTTGTTGAGAAATTAATCACCCGATAGTGATTTTGCCTTCTCTTTGGGAAATGGCTGATTTGTTTACATTCAACATGTTACACTGCCTCAGAGTGTAAAGCATGGGTGTCAAACTCTGGCCCGCCGTGTAATTTCATTTGGCCCTTGAGGGAATATCAAATTAACTATTTAGAACAGTTGATCTGCCGCTTCTTTTCTTTTTTCTCCTATGCCCCCCCCCCCCCCCCCCCCTTGTGGAGGGGATCCGGTCCAATGACTATGGATGAAGTACTGGCTGTCCAGAGTCAAGACCCAGGATGGACCGCTCGCCTGTGTATCGGTTGGGGACATCTCTACGCTGCTGATCCGCCTCCGCTTGAGATGGTTTCCTGTGGACGGGACTCTCGCTACTATATTGGATCCACTTTGGACTAGACTCTCACCGTTATGTTAGAGCCACTATGGATTGGACTTTCACAGTATCATGTTAGACCCGCTCGACATCCGTTGCTTTCGGTCCCCTAGAGGCGGGGGTTTCCCCACATCTGAGGTCCTCTCCAAGGTTTCTCATAGTCAGCATTGTCACTGGCGTCCCACTGGATGTGAATTCTCCCTGCCCACTGGGTGTGAGTTTTCCTTGCCCTTTTGTGGTTTCTTCCGAGGATGTTGTAGTCGTAATGGTTTGTGCAGTCCTTTGAGACATTTGTGATTTGGGGCTATATAAATAAACATTGATTGATTGATTGAACATTAGAGCTGGCCCACCGCCGTAACACCACATTCACCACTAATACTCATACTCGTCAACCCTCCCAATTTTCCCGGGAGACTCCCGAAGTTCACTGCCCCTCCCGATTTCCACCCGGACAACAATATTGGGGGCGGGCCGTAAAAGCACTGCTTTTGGCGTCCTCTACATGTCGCCACGTCCGCTTTTCTTCCACAAAAACATTGTGCCGGCCCACTCACATAATATATGCGGCTCATACACACACACACAAGTGTATGCAAGGCATACTTGGTCAACAGCCATACAGGTCACACTGAGGGTGGCTGTATAAACAACTTTAACACTGTTACAAATATGCGCCACACTGTGAACCCACAGCAAACAAGAATGACAAACACATTTCGGGAGAACATCCGCACCGTAACACAACATAAACACAACCGGACAAATACCCAGAACCCCCTTGCATCACTAACTCTTCCGGGACGCTACAATATATACCACCAAACCCCGCCCCAACTCAAACCCGCCGCCGAAAAAAGGCCTTAAAATGTGTTTTTATTTAATTTGATATACCAGGGGTAGGGAGCCTGTGGCTCTTTTGATGACTGCATCTGGCTCTCGGATAAATCTTAGCTGACATTGCTTAACACGATAAGTAATGAATAATTCCGCTGGTAATCACAGTGTTAAAAATAACGTTCAAAATCTAAAGCATTCTCATGCATTTTAATCCATCCATCCGGTTTCTACCGCACCTGTTCAAGAAGTCGCATTAATGGTAAGAAGTATTTAATTTATTACTGGTTAGCTTCAGAATAACAGTGTTATTAAACATAATTAGAGACTTATTATACTTTAAAAATGTTGGTCTTAATTAAAAATGCACACATTTAGTTGTTTTCAGTGTTAAAAAAAATATTATATGGCTTTCACGGAAATACTTTTTAAAATATGTGGCTTGTGTGGCTCTCGCAGCCAAAAAGGTTCCCGACCCCTGTGGTATGCCTTTGATATTTTTTAATAAATATTATTTGAAACTGGATTTTGCATGTCACTATAAAGTTATATAAGCCTTGCTTGTTCAATATTTAATGCAAAACTTGTTTGGGTCCCTATTAAAAGGTTAATTTGTTCAACCTCGGTCCGCGGCTTTGTTCAGTTTTAAATTTTGGCCCACTCTGTATTTGAGTTTGACACCACTGGTGTAAAGCAGGCTTAAGGGTTACTCACCCTTTTTAGTAAGTAGTGTTGTCCCCATACCAATATTTTGGTACCTGTCAGGCTTGCCCCTGACAGTTTGTTTGTGTTTTAGTATGTGTGACTGTCATCATATTGCAGTCTACACGTAACTCTTATGTGCGACTGCCATCACTTTGCAGTCTGCGTGTATCTCTTAAGTGCGACTGCCATCTTATTGCAGTCTACACGTATCTCTTATGTGCAACTACCATCATATTGCAGTCTACACGTATCTCTTATGTGCGACTGCCATCTTATTGTAGTCTACGTGTATCTCTTATGTGCAACTACCATCATATTGCAGTCTACGTGTATCTCTTATGTGCAACTAACATCATATTGCAGTCTACGTGTATCTCTTATGTGCAACTACCATCATATTGCAGTCTACACGTATCTCTTATGTGCAACTACCATCATATTGCAGTCTACACGTATCTCTTATGTGCAACTACCATCATATTGCAGTCTACGTGTATCTCTTATGTGCAACTACCATCATATTGCAGTCTACGTGTATCTCTTATGTGCAACTACCATCATATTGCAGTCTACGTGTATCTCTTATGTGCAACTACCATCATATTGCAGTCTACGTGTATCTCTTATGTGCAACTACCATCATATTGCAGTCTACGTGTATCTCTTATGTGCAACTACCATCATATTGCAGTCTACGCGTATCTCTTATGTGCGACTGCCATCTACTGGTCAGACTTATCATTTCTCCATGTACCCAATAAAATAGCTTCGAGGTCGGTAAGCACAACCAACATTATTCCGTACATAAGGGTTTTAAGGCGCACTGTCGAGTTTTGAAAAAATTAAAGGATCTTAAGTGCGCTTTATAGTCGGAAAAACATGGTATACTGAGTAAAATTCACAGTCCAGAGAAACACAGAAGCAGCCTCTCATTTTAATCGAGTAAGAGCATGTGCAAAACATGCACATTTATTGGCAGTTTGGTGTCTCGCATTCCCTTATTGCCCCTTCCTTGGGTTCCTTTGAAACCCAGACTAGGGAATGTTCCGGTGATTGAATATCAGCTTCGACTGCATGGATGGATCGCTCTCACTCCTTCCCCTCGTTCCTTCCTCTTGGTGACAAGCAAGACTGTCTGAGTCCAGTTCTTCACCAGGCAACTCATATAATTGAACCCCATGAGCTCGTCTTTTGGCGGGTAGCTGTTGGCACTTTCACACTCACCCCAACGGGCCCGATGAATTGTGCAGTGGGGGCGCTGCAGCCTGGCAGCAGGTGGTTGTCACGTCTATGGGATCATGTTTGGTTTTGGTCATGTTCGATTTGTTTTTTTGGACACTCAGTTCCTGTTCCTGCACTTCCTTGTTTGCTTTGTTACCATGCCAACTCATTGGTTTTCACCTCGTCCTCATGTCTCACACCTGTTTGCAATTACCATGTCTATTATTTAAACCGGAAGTTGCCAGGAAGTCAGTCTGGCGACTTTACCTCAACTCCCTACATGCCATGCCTGTTAACCACACTGTCTAGAGCAGGGGTCACCAACCTTTTTGAAAGCAAGAGCTACTTCTTGGGTACTGATTAATGCGAAGGGCTACCAGTTTGATACACACTTAAATAAATTGCCAGAAATAGCCAATTTGCTCAATTTATCGTTAATAAATAAATATATATATATATATATATATATATATATATATATATATATATATATATATATATATATATATATATATATATATAAAAATGGGTATTTATGTCCTCATTCCGTTGTACATTTATTTTCCTTTTACAGAAGGTTTTTGTGGAGAATAAATGATGAAAAAAAAACACTTAATTGAATGGTTTAAAAGAAGAGATAACAGGGAAAAAATGAAAATTACATTTTTAAACATAGTTTATCTTCAATTTTGACTCTTTAAAATTCCAAATTCAACCGAAAAAAAAAAAGAGAAACTAGCTAATTCAGATCTTTTTGAAAAAAAATAAAAAAATAGTTTATGGATCATCATTAGTAATTTTCCCTGATTAAGATTAATTTTTGAATTTTGATGACATGTTTTAAATAGGTTAAAATCCAAATTGCACTTTGTTAGAATATATAACAAATTGGACCAAGCTATATTTCTAACAAAGACAAATCATTATTTCTTCTAAATTTTCTAGAACAGCATTTTTAAAATAAATTCAAAGGACTTTGAAATAAGATTTAAATTTGATTCTAAAGATTTTCTAGATTTGACAGAATATTTTTTTTAAATTTTAATCATAATAAGTTTGAAGAAAGATTTCACAAACATTCTTTGTCGAAAAAACAGAAGCTAAAATGAAGAATCAAATTAAAATGTATTTTTTTTTACAATAAAAAAAAAAGCATTTTGTTAGAATATATAACAAATTGGACCAAGCTATATTTCTAACAAAGACAAATCATTATTTCTTCCAGATTTTCCAGAACAAAATGTTTTAAAAGAAATTCAAAAGACTTTGAAAAAAGATTTAAATTTGATTCTACAATTTTTTTTAGATTTGCCAGAATAATTTTTGGGAATTTTAATTATAATAAGTTTGAAGAAATATTTCACAAATATTCTTTGTTGAAAAAACAGAAGCTAAAATGAAGAATTAAATTAAAATGTATTCTTTACAATAAAAAAAAAAATACTTGAACATTGATTTAAATTGTCAGGAGAGAAGAAGGAATTTAAAAGGTAAAAAGGTATATGTTTAAAAATCCTAAAATCATTTTTAAGGTTGTATTTTTTCTCTAAAATTGTCTTTCTGAAAGTTATAAGGAGCAAAGTAAAAAAATAAATGAATGTATTTAAACAAGTGAAGACCAAGTCTTTAAAATATTTTCTTGGATTTTCAAATTTTTTTGAGTTTTGTCTCTCTTAGAATTAAAAATGTCGAGCAAAGCGAGACCAGCTTGCTAGTAAATAAATACAATTTAAAAAATAGAGGTAGCTCACTGGTAAGTGCTGCTATTTGAGCTATTTTTAGAACAGGCCAGTGGGCACGGTGTTGGTGACCCCTGGTCTATAGTTTCCCTCCTTCCCATGCCACTTAAGTTTTGTTTTTTTTGTGTCACAGTTATTGAGTTTTGTTTTTTCTTCCTAGTCATGCCATAGTGCTAGTTTTTTGTTGTATAGCCAAGTTTTATACGTCCGCCCTTGTGCGCGCCTTTTGTTTGCTTCCTTTTTGTAGTTTGTGAGAAAAAGAAATAAATATGTACTTACATTCACGTCTTGCTGGTGCCAACTTTCCTTTGCCTGGGAAAAACAAAGCGCCTCAAAGTCCAAGTTAGAGAGTGGTGCTGGTTAGCTGAAGCAGCAAAGTGAGGGTGTGGAGGAAAAGGACCTCCTGTGGCTGCGGTGATAACGGGAATGATCGTGTGCGACTCCAGGGCTTAGACGCCGGCCTCCCGTGATGCATTGTGGCGCCTGAGATAAAACCTCCACCACTTTCAGCATCAGCTCACACCTGCACACACAAGTGCGCCAGCAGCATGTGCACAGGTGGAGATACACATCTTTGTACACGGAAATGATAATGTTAGTGTTTGTTATTGTGTTTTTTTTATCTGTGCAGCAGGAGCAGCAGCGTAAATGTAAACAAACTAACATCACATGGCTCGACCAACCGTTATTGGTCCATATTTTGTCAAATGTCAGCTTTTATTAGCAAAATCAGACTGCTTAGAAAGACATGTGCTGTACAAATATTTGGTCAAAATTAGTCCGATAACGGCTTTTTTTTGCCGATATTCCGATATTGTCCAACTCAAAATTACCGATTCCGATATCAACCGATATATTTACAGTCGCGGAATTAACACATTATTATGCCTAATTTTGCTTCACTGCCCCCTGGATGCATTAAACAATGTAACAAGGATTTCCAAAATAAATCAACTCAAGTTATGGAAAAAAAAAAAAAGTCAAGATGGCACTGCCATATTTATTATTGAAGTCACAAAGTGCATTATTGTTTTTAACATGCCTCAAAACAACAGCTTGGAATTTAAGAGAGCATGAGGAGGTTGAGGTGGGCGGGGTTGAGGGGGTGGGGGGAGTAGGGGGTAGTGGAGGGTGTATATTGTAGTGTCCCGGACATGCTCTCCCTTAGCATGGCCGAATAGCTGCGTTAGCGTCGCCGGTAAAATGTGCGGACCAAACGATCAGGACTTTCGCATCTTTTGACACTGGAGCAACCTAAATCCGTCGATTGGTAAGTGTTTGTTTCGCCTTAAATGTGGGTGGAAGGAAACGTAATATAGTTGCAAATGCATCTACAGGTTATCCATACATCTCTGTACCATGTCTGCTTTAGCACCGCCGGTAAATAGCATGTTAGCATCTATTAGCGTAGCATGTTAGCATCGATTAGCTGGCAGTCAACATCAACAAAACACACCTTTGTGATTTTGTTGACTATCGTTGCAAATGCATCTGCAGGTTATCCATACATCTCTGTGCCATGTCTGTCTTAGCATCGCCGGTCAAATGTGGAGACACTCTGGCACATTCAATGGGGGTCTGGCGGCAGACATTTTGGCATCTTGGGGCCAGTGGTGCAACTTGAATCCCTCCCTGTTAGTGTTGTTACACCCTCCGACAACACACCCACGAGGCATGATGTCTCCAAGGTTCCAAAAAATAGTCAAAAAAACGGAAAATAACAGAACTGAGACCCGGTGTTTGTAATGTGTTGAAAATGAAAATGGCGGGTGTGTTACCTCGGTGACGTCACACTCTGACGTCATCGCTTCCAGCGCGATTAGCAGAAAGGCGTTTAATTCGCCAAAATTCACCCATTTAGAGTTCGGAAATCGGTTAAAAAAATATATGGTCTTTTTTCTGCACCATCAAGGTATATATTGACGCTTACATAGGTCTGCTGATAATGTTCCCCTTTAAGGCCTACTGAAATGAGATGTTCTTATTTAAACGGGGATAGCAGGTCCATTCTATGTGTCATACTTCATCATTTCGCGATATTGCCATATTTTTGCTGAAAGGATTTAGTAGAGAACATCGACGATAAAGTTCGCAACTTTTGGTCGCTAATAAAAAAGCCTTACCTGTACCGGAAGTAGCAGACGATGACGTCACCGGTGTGAGGCTCCTCACATCCTCACATTGTTTATAATGTGAGCCACCAGCAGCAAGAGCTATTCGGACCGAGAAAGCGACAATTTCCCCATTAATTTGAGTGAGGATGAAAGATTCGTGGATGAGGATATTGATAGTATGTCCCCCCCCTCCCTTGTGGAGGGGGTCCGGTCCGATGACCATGGATGAAGTACTGACTGTCCAGAGTCGAGACCCAGGATGGACCGCTCGTCGGGACCCAGGATGGACCGCTCGCCTGTATCGGTTGGGGACATCTCTACGCTGCTGATCCGCTTGAGATGGTTTCCTGTGGACGGGACTCTCGCTGCTGTCTTGGAGCCACTATGGATTGAACTTTCACAGTATCATGTTATACCCGCTCGACATCCATTGCTTTCGGTCCCCTAAAGGGGGGGGGGTTGCCCACATCTGAGGTCCTCTCCAAGGTTTCTCAGAGTCAGCATTGTCACTGGCGTCCCACTGGGTGTGAATTCTCCCTGCCCACTGGGTGTGAGTTTTCCTTGCCCTTTTGTGGGTTCTTCCGAGGATGTTGTAGTCGTAATGATTTGTGCAGTCCTTTGAGACATTTGTGATTTGGGGCTATATAAATAAACATTGATTGATTGATTGATAGTAAAGGACTAAAATAATAATAATAAAATAAAATCAATAAAAAGCAAACGGCCCGGGGCGGCGGCAGTGTGAGCGTTTCAGATGTAATTAGACACATTTGCTAGGATAATTCTGGAAGATCCCTTATCTGCTTATTGTTTTAATGGTGTTTTAGTGAGATTGTAAAGACATACCTGACAGTCGGATGGCTGCGGTGAACATGCAGTGTCTCAGAGAGACAAAGCTTTTTTTAGGGATATTCGGAGACTGGTAAAATTTTGAAAAAAAACTTCAAAAAATACAACATGCCACTGGGAACTCATTTTTATTGTTTTTAACCCTTTTGAAATTGTGATAATGTTCTCCTTTAAGGTTACCTGATCTTGTAAAATGAGACTGAATTCCCAATTTAGCTTGGGATTCCTTCCGAGCTCCTTTTCTTGTGGGCGTGTGTTTGCATGCGTGCACGTACCAATGGTGGCGTGACACAGTAGAACACCCTCATTCCTCACAGCACACCCTGGAACCTTCCAAGGGGTCAGCCCTGCCGTCCAAGTCTTCTCTAATGAAGAACACAGCCCAGCCAATCAGAAACTTCGTTCCGACGCGGCGGGCCAATCGCGCGGGCGCGGTTCAGCGGAGCGATGGGCAGAATTGATGAGAGGTGTAACTCCTGGTGAAGGATCACCGCCGGCTCCCCGAGATAACACTACACCCGGGCTGAGGAACACTCGGCTCCATGGAAATGCAATAAAGCCTGAGCCGTATCTCAGTGTCGGGCCGATGGGTGATAACAGTCTCATGGCGCCGTGTGGAAAACAGCCCATTGAAATGCAGCGTGAACGTCTTCGCCTCCAGAGCTCGACACATGTAAGCAATGAGAAGGCTTGGATGTGTGAAGAGAGAAGAAGGGCTGCGATATTACTTTGCCTTCCACATGTTCTCATAAAGGACGATGAATTGGGACACGGAGAGCATTTGTCTGTACCAAACTGTAGCACATCTGCTGCGACCATTAGTGGAACATGCAGTACTTCTTCCTCTGCGGGGAATTGACACTCATTTATCAGGGCAGAACGTGAGCTGGTTTAAAGCCTCCCGAGGAGCTCCAAAGTATGCAAAGGTGGGATGTTGCTCATTAAGCCAGTATAGTTCTCCGGTGTAGGACTCTTAGGCTATGTCTACACTAGGTGGGATGTTGCTCATTGAGCCAGAATAGTTCTCCGGTGTAGGACTCTTAGGCTATGTCTACACTAGGTGGGATGTTGCTCATTGAGCCAGTATAGTTCTCCGGTGTAGGACTCTTAGGCTATGTCTACACTAGGTGGGATGTTGCTCATTAAGCCAGTATAGTTCTCCGGTGTAGGACTCTTAGGCTATGTCTACACTAGGTGGGATGTTGCTCATTGAGCCAGTATAGTTCTCCGGTGTAGGACTCTTAGGCTGTGTCCACACTAGGTGGGATGTTGCTCATTGAGCCAGTATAGTTCTCCAGTGTAGGACTCTTAGGCTGTGTCCACACTAGGTGGGATGTTGCTCATTGAGCCAGTATAGTTCTCCGGTGTAGGACTCTTAGGCTATGTCTACACTAGGTGGGATGTTGCTCATTGAGCCAGTATAGTTCTCCGGTGTAGGACTCTTAGACTATGTCTACACTAGGTGGGATGTTGCTCATTGAGCCAGTATAGTTCTCCAGTGTAGGACTCTTAGGCTGTGTCCACACTAGGTGGGATGTTGCTCGTTGAGCCAGTATAGTTCTCCAGTGTAGGACTCTTAGGCTATGTCCACACTAGGTGGGATGTTGCTCATTGAGCCAGTATAGTTCTCCGGTGTAGGACTCTTAGGCTATGTCTACACTAGGTGGGATGTTGCTCATTGAGCCAGTATAGTCTCCGGTGTAGGACTCTTAGGCTATGTCCACACTAGGTGGGATGTTGCTCATTGAGCCAGTATAGTTCTCCGGTGTAGGACTCTTAGGCTATGTCTACACTAGGTGGGATGTTACTCATTGAGCCAGTATAGTTCTCCGGTGTAGGACTCTTAGGCTATGTCCACACTAGGTGGGATGTTGCTCATTGAGCCAGTATAGTTCTCCGGTGTAGGACTCTTAGGCTATGTCTACACTAGGTGGGATGTTGCTCGTTGAGCCAGTATAGTTCTCCGGTGTAGGACTCTTAGGCTATGTCTACACTAGGTGGGATGTTGCTCATTGAGCCAGTATAGTTCTCCGGTGTAGGACTCTTAGGCTATGTCTACACTAGGTGGGATGTTGCTCATTGAGCCAGTATAGTTCTCCAGTGTAGGACTCTTAGGCTATGTCTACACTAGGTGGGATGTTGCTCATTGAGCCAGTATAGTTCTCCAGTGTAGGACTCTTAGGCCATGTCTACACTAGGTGGGATGTTGCTCATTGAGCCAGTATAGTTCTCCGGTGTAGGACTCTTAGGCTATGTCTACACTAGGTGGGATGTTGCTCATTAAGCCAGTATAGTTCTCCGGTGTAGGACTCTTAGGCTGTGTCCACACTAGGTGGGATGTTGCTCATTGAGCCAGTATAGTTCTCCAGTGTAGGACTCTTAGGCTGTGTCCACACTAGGTGGGATGTTACTCATTGAGCCAGTATAGTTCTTCGGTGTAGGACTCTTAGGCTATGTCTACACTAGGTGGGATGTTGCTCATTGAGCCAGTATAGTTCTCCGGTGTAGGACTCTTAGGCTATGTCCACACTAGGTGGGATGTTGCTCAATGAGCCAGTATAGTTCTCCGGTGTAGGACTCTTAGGCTATGTCTACACTAGGTGGGATGTTGCTCATTGAGCCAGTATAGTTCTCCGGTGTAGGACTCTTAGGCTATGTCCACACTAGGTGGGATGTTGCTCATTGAGCCAGTATAGTTCTCCAGTGTAGGACTCTTAGGCTGTGTCCACACTAGGTGGGATGTTGCTCATTGAGCCAGTATAGTTCTCCAGTGTAGGACTCTTAGGCTATGTCTACACTAGGTGGGATGTTGCTCATTGAGCCAGTATAGTTCTCCGGTGTAGGACTCTTAGGCTATGTCCACACTAGGTGGGATGTTGCTCATTGAGCCAGTATAGTTCTCCAGTGTAGGACTCTTAGGCTGTGTCCACACTAGGTGGGATGTTGCTCATTGAGCCAGTATAGTTCTCCAGTGTAGGACTCTTAGGCTATGTCTACACTAGGTGGGATGTTGCTCATTGAGCCAGTATAGTTCTCCAGTGTAGGACTCTTAGGCTATGTCTACACTAGGTGGGATGTTGCTCATTGAGCCAGTATAGTTCTCCAGTGTAGGACTCTTAGGCCGTGTCCACACTAGGTGGGATGTTGCTCATTGAGCCAGTATAGTTCTCCAGTGTAGGACTCTTAGGCTATGTCTACACTAGGTGGGATGTTGCTCGTTGAGCCAGTATAGTTCTCCGGTGTAGGACTCTTAGGCTATGTCCACACTAAGCCGGATAACCCCTTAAACCAGGGGTGTCAAGCTCAAATACACAGTGAAGTGAAGTGAATTATATTTATATAGCGCTTTTCTCTAGTGACTCAAAGCGCTTTACATAGTGAAACCCAATATCTAAATTACATTTAAAGCAGTGTGGGTGGCACTGGGAGCAGGTGGGTAAAGTGTCTTGCCCAAGGACACAACGGCAGTGACTAGGATGGCGGACGCGGGAATCGAACCTGCAACCCTCAAGTTGCTGGCACGGCCACTCTACCAACCGAGGTATGCCGTCCCAGGGGGCCAAAATTTAAAACTGAACAAAGCCGCGGGCCGAGGTGAACAAATTAACCTTTTAATAGGGACCCAAACAAGTTTTGCATTGAATATTGAACGAGCAAGGCTTGTATAACTTTATAGTGACATGCAAAATCGATTTTCAAATAATAATAATAATGATAATTTAAAAATATCAATATTAAATAAAATTTAAACAAAAATAATTGAATGCCTCTTTCCTATTTGCAGCTTTCTGATGTAAATATCAACATTAACTTGGCGGGGTTTGGTGGTATTGTAGCATCCCAGAAGAGTTAGTGCTGCAAGGGATACGGGTATTTGTTCTGTTGTGTTTATGTTGTGTTACGGTGCGGATGTTCTCCCTAAATGTGTTTGTCATTCTTGTTTGGTGTGGGTTCACAGTGTGGCGCGTATTTGTAACAGTGTTAAAGTTGTTTATACGGCCACCCTCAGTGTGACCTGTATGGCGGTTGACCAAGTATGCTTGCATTCACTTGTTTGTGTGTAAAGTCCGCTTATAGTATTTGACCGGCACAATGTTTGTATGGAGGAAAAGCAGATGGGACGACAGGTTGTAGAGTACGTTGAATGCAGTGCCTAAAGGCACGTCCCCAATGATGTTGTTTGGGTGGAAATCGAGACAAAATTCGGGAGAATGGTTGCCCCGGGTGATTTTCAGCAAGGGCACTGAAATTGGGGAGTCTCCCGGGAAAATCGGGAGGGTTGGTAAGTATGAGTATTAGCGGTGAATGCGGTGTTATAATACGGGTGGGCCAGCTCTAATGTTAATTTGATATTGCCTCAAGGGCCAAATTAAATCACACAGTGGGCCAAATTTGGCCCGCGGGCCAGAGTTTGACACCCATGCCTTAAACGAATAATTATGTAGCATGAGCCAGTGTTTTTCAACCACTGTGCCACTAGTGTCGTGCGATACGGTCTGGTGTATCACCTATTTGGGTTAAAAATATTTTTTTGCAAACCAGTAGTTATAGTCTGCAAATGATGTGTTGTCGAGTGTCGGTGCTGTCTAGAGCTCGGCAGAGTAACCATGTAATACTCTTCCATATCAGTAGGTGGCAGCTGGTAGCTAATTGCTTTGTAGATGTCGGAAGCAGCGGGAGGCAGGGTGCAGGTAAAAAGGTGTCTAATGCTTAAACCCAAAATAAACAAAAGGTGAGTGCCCCTAAGAACAGGCATTGAAGCTTAGGGAAGGCTTTGCAGAACGAAACTAAAACTGAACCGCTTTCAACGTGAACAAAACAAGAATGCTGGACGACAGCAACAACTTACTCCCCCCCTCTCTTCGTGCACCGGTTGAGGTGGAGGTGGGATGTATTATGTAGCCCGAAAGAGTTAGGGATGCATGGGATTCTGTGTGTTTCTTCTTTTGTGTTTATGCTGTGTCACAGTGCGGATGTTCTCCCGAAATATGTTGTCATTCTTGTTTGGTGTGGGTTCACAGTGTGGCGCATATTAGTAAGAGTGCTAAAGTTTTTTTTTTATATCACAACCATCAGTGTAACCTGTGTGGCTGTTGATTAAGTATGCCTTGCAGTCATTTACTCATGCTAGCAGGGGTCGCATGCTACATGTGACCGGCCGGCATGCAGATAGCATGGTGTGTAAGCGGGCGTGGCGCGATGATTTATTTTAGAAGACATTAAAAGCAGTGTCTTCACGGCACGCTCTCAATATTGTAGCGCAGGTAAGAATCAGAGAATGTCAAACCCGGGATATTTCTGGGAGAGGCACTGGAATCCGGGGAAAAATGGTGGGGCCAGCAAGGATGCAGCTGAGCCACATCAGAGTGATCAAAGAGCCGAACGCGACTCCGGAGCCACGGGTTGCCGACCTCTTGATTGACAGATCATTTTTCTTATTCCGTTGCCACAGATTAAAAACGGGTATATTTAAGGACTCGCTTGTGGGTTTTCTTGCTCTAAAGCAGGGGTGCCCACACTTTTTCTGCAGGCGAGCTACTTTTCAATTGACCAACTCGAGGGGATCTACCTCATTTATATATATCATTTATATTTATTTATTTATGAAAGAGACATTTTCTTAAACAAGTTAAATGTGTTTAATGATAATACAAGCATGTGTAACACATATAGATGTCTTTCTTTCACAAAGACAAGAATATAAGTCGGTGTATTACCTGATTCTGATGACTTGCATTGATTGGAATCAGACAGTAATGATGATAACGCCCACATTTTCAAATGGAGGAGAAAAAAAGTTGTCCTTTCTGTACAATACCACATGAAAGTGGTTGGTTTTTGGCATCTAATTCATCCAGCTTCCATACACTTTACAAGAAACACATTGGCGGCAAATTCCGTAGCTTGCTTGATTGACATTCACGGCACCCGAGGGTCTTGTGAGATGACGCTGGCTGCTGCCAGTTCATTATTATGAAAAAATGACAGAGAGGAAGGCGAGAAACACTTTTTATTTCAACAGACTTTCGCGCCGTCCCTTCCGTCAAAACTCTAAAGGCCGACTGCACATTTCCTATCTTCACAATAAAAGCCCTGCTTCATGCTGCCTGCGCTAACAAAATAAGAGTCTCGGAAAGCTGGCGTGCACAAGTGATGTGCACGCCAGCTTTCTGAGGGATCGCTTGTGCACGCCAGTTTTCCGAGACTCTGTATTTAGTTAGCGCAGGCAGCATGAAGCAGGGCTTTTATTGTGAAGATAGGAAATGTGCAGTCGGCCTTTAGAGTTTTGACGGAAGGTACGGCGCGAGAGTCTGTTGAAATAAAAAGTGTTTCTGGCCTTCCTCTCGGTCATATTTAATAATAATGATCTTGCAGCAGCCAGCGTCATCTCACAAGACCCTCCGGTACCGTGAATGTCATTTAAGTGACGTCTTGGTGAAGATTGATGATCACTCATTTTTAGGTCTATTTTTTTTAAAAGCCCGGCTGGAGATCGACTGACACACCCCCCGCGGTCGACTGGTAGCTCGCGATCAACGTAATGGGCACCCCTGCTCTAAAGGGTGTCAGGAAGGCAAACCCCAATAGCTTTTTTTTAACCAGAATAATGTGGCCTCGTTCTACAAGGGATTTTACAGCGAAGGGTTAACGGCATTACAAACAAGCCCCGAGGGACCCGTCTCTCTGCTCCGTGTATTTTATTTTGGTAGTCTTATTATCGTGTTTAAATTGATCTATTTCGGTAGTAAACTGTTTAACCTAGATTGTCGTAAAAGTATAATAACCTCCTTTTAAGTATTAGTAATGATCTGTTGTTTAATGGAAAACCTGGTAATACTTTTGGAAAGGAACAGGGCAGACCTTTCATTGTCTCCAGCAGGAACACGGTTGTAATGATGAAAAAACAATGTGGCGTACGTGCAGAAAGACAAACAGGCCTGGAAGATGATATTGACTAGAGCGTTGTCACCTGCTGATGATGGATGGAGAGAGGAGAGCATCCATCAAAGAGGAGGACGATCACTCCTCCATCCAGAGACACTTCTCACTTTCCCGCTTTGCCACCTCCTGAAAGGTGGGGGAGACGTCCCATTTTCTGCACTCTTTATCCCGTTGGACGTCAGAGTGTGCGTCACGTGGATGATGATTGATCGCGCTATTGGTTGGTTGGGGGATAAACGCCCGGCAAGATGTCATGTGATCATACAAACCCAGTTGGGAAATTGTGTTAGATGTAAATATAAACGGAATACAATGATATGCACATTATTTTCAACCCATATTCAGTTGAATATGCTACAAAGACAACATATTTGATGTGCAAACTCATGAACTTTATTTTTTTTTTGCAAATTGTTTTATACATAGTTCGTTTCCTTCTTTTTATTCTGAAGCTGAAGTACTGTTATTGACAAATCTGTTCAATCAATCAATCAATGTTTATTTATATAGCCCCAAATCACAAATGTCTCAAAGGACTGCACAAATCATTAAGACTACAACATCCTCGGAAGAACCCACAAAAGGGCAAGGAAAACTCACACCCAGTGGGCAGGGAGAATTCACATCCAGTGGGACGCCAGTGACAATGCTGACTATGAGAAACCTTGGAGAGGACCTCAGATGTGGGCAACCCCCCCCCTCTAGGGGACCGAAAGCAATGGATGTCGAGCGGGTCTAACATGATACTGTGAAAGTTCAATCCATAGTGGCTCCAAGACAGCAGTGAGAGTCCCGTCCACAGGAAACCATCTCAAGCGGATCAGCAGCGTAGAGATGTCCCCAACCGATACAGGCGAGCGGTCCATCCTGGGTCCCGACGAGCGGTCCATCCTGGGTCTCGACTCTGGACAGTCAGTACTTCATCCATGGTCATCGGACCGGACCCCCTCCACAAGGGAGGGGGGGACATAGGAGAAAGAAAAGAAGCGGCAGATCAACTGGTCTAAAAAGGAGGTCTATTTAAAGGCTAGAGTATACAGATGAGTTTTAAGATGAGACTTAAATGCTTCTACTGAGGTAGCATCTCGAACTGTTACCGGGAGGGCATTCCAGAGTACTGGAGCCCGAACGGAAAACGCTCTATAGCCCGCAGACTTTTTTTGAGCTCTAGGAATCACTAATAAGCCGGAGTCTTTTGAACGCAGATTTCTTGCCGGGACATGTTGTGTACCTGTATAAGTGTATGAGGTTACAAGCACACACTTATTGAGATTTACTTGAGCCTTCTGTTTACATTATTAGCATATCTACTGTGGCTAAGCAGACTTTTGCCAAAAGGACAATAATTCATTTGTTGTGGGTTTATCCACTTTAATGCACTTTATTTTGAAGGCCTAATATAAATGAAAAACTGTGCTTTTTTTGAAAAGCAAAGGCTACTTGAATATTAAAAAATGTCAATATCCAATAAAAAAATACTTTATTTGAAAAACATGTTTAAATATTTATTCTAGGCTATTTATGCGATATAAAAAAGTTGTGAAAAACTGCATTTATTATTCGGTATTAGCTAAAATTTTATTCGGTTTCAGTTTCGGCCACAAATTTTCATTTCGGTGCATCCCTAATATCCAGTGTTGTGGTATTTCAATGAACTGTAATCCAGTGTGCTGTGGAGCCTTATTGTAGTGAATCACACCTGAGACATCATAAATTAATCAAATCTTTATTAAAAACCTGAAAGTAAACAATGTGATAAAGAACATTTGACCTCAATCGACATGTGTGTTAGGGATTGCTAATGATTCCTAAATTCCACCCCAAAAAGCACATTTCCCCTTTTAAGACCAACTATCAGTTTTGTCGGTTTTATTAGATTTTTGCCCTATGTATGACTACAAAAATAACGTCACATAGAAAACTGAAATAGGTAGGTAGGTAGGTAGGTAGGTAGGTCTTTGTCATTGCAACAAGTACAACGAAACTTTGTTTTCAGCACAAACCTGTTCAAGATTAGACAAGCAAACAGTGTGCAGGGTTACAGAACAGGAACGCTGAAGGGTCGCCATAAGGCGCCCCGTAAAAGATGGGAAAAAGGTAAACGCTGGGGAAGGATGAGTAAAAAAATCCAATCCAGACTGGGCTCCTAAGGGGGCCCAGTCTGGAGTGAGAAAAAACCTCCATAGCAAAGCACATATACATATAACAACATACATCTCGAGATATTTAGCAACAGAGGGAAGGTAGTTCAAGGTCATGGTGGTAGGTCACAGCTCTCAGGCGCTGACCATTCATTCATCACCCCTACGGGATTAGCGTCGAGGGCGTCGGATTGGGGGACAGGAGGGTGTATGTGTGGCATATATATTTTTTGTGGATGTGTGTGTGTGTGTATAAGCCAATAGTGTGTCTCTGTTCCGCGGCCTTGATGTATTTGCCGTCGCTAGTCCAAAGTACACAACAACAAGTGTGTGTCCATGAGACACAAGAAGGGAGTTTGTTGTGTCTTCCTGCAGTGATCTTCGGGAGAGTCTCAAAGCCAGGGTAAAAATCCAAGTTAAAATGATTTGGATGCGAGTGAAAATAAAATTTGCTTTTCACTCTAAAATTGTCTATGACTGGTCCTCAAAAACTGCGGGGTAGACAGTCCCATGTGATCCACAGTTCTTCCTGCATCCTCCAATCATTTGTGGCAGCTTTGGGCTACTTTGAAGACTGCCAGCAACTTCCAATCAGCAGATGTCCTGTTGTCATAATTCCGAATAGGTGGATATCTTCACGTCCTCGACAAAAAAGGGTCGCCAGGCATGCGGCACTCCTTCTTCTCCCAAGAGTCCGTGGTGTGTCCAGCAACAACCGCTTCATCACGACAGCAGGTTCCCCCAAACCCAAGATCTTGTCAATTTTGTTGAGGCCAGTTAAATAGTTCCAATGTTTAGATTTGGAGAGCAGTGCAACAAGAAAGTTAAGACAAGACAAGACAAAGAAGCAAACAGGAGAGTAAAGGGGAGCGTCCACCCTCCATGAGTGCCAGAGAGAAAACTAGAGAAGCAACACTATTAGCCTTCCTGTATCCCAAGCAGATGTTGTAGAAGCCATTAAGCAGCTGGAAGATTTGGACCGCAGCTTTCTCTTATGACCCCGTTACCAGCGAGTTAATGAAGCTGAATGAATGAACGAATGACCTTGTGCTATCGTTAAAAATCAGGGAGAATATTGTTTTTTTTTTATTGGTCAGTTGTGTTAACACAATTTAGTGGCAGCTATTTTACAGGTCATGCTCAGGTGCACTGAGACTGATGTGGCCTTTGTCAACGAGGGCGTTATTCTACCACGGGCTCGAATCCGTCGCTGTGGTCTTTCCTCCAAGATGCACACTTTTGGGTGGAGCGATCCTTAAAGGAGTGTTAAAGAACCCTTGAATTGCTTCAATACTTTTGCTGCTACGCGCTTTTGAGGCAACAATTTTTTTCATTTTTTTTAATTTTATTTGATTAATTTCGGCAATCTTCACATAAAACAAAAAACAACAACAAAAAAAGAAAAGAAAAAAACACTCATTTGAGCAATGATTGATCCGAAAAGGGTGGAGGTTGAAGCAACGCTTATATAAACCTAGCCCATCACAACAAGAACAAGGTTCAAAATATATAAAATTTAAAACATGCTTCACTTATATTACTTTTTTTTAAACAATATATAAGCAACATATATGTAGCACACGTCTCATATACACAGTTTAACATTTAAATCAAACATATACATTTGTACACTTATATATATATAAATAAATAAATAAATAAATAATAAATAAATAAATATAATAAATAATAAATATAGACTCCCTTTTTAGACCAGTTGATCTGCTGTTTCTTTTCTTTTTCTTCTATATCCCACTCTCCCCTGTGGAGGGGGTCCGGTCCGATCCGGTGGCCATGTACTGCTTGCCTGTGTATCGGCTGGGGACATCTCTGCGCTGCTGATCCGCCTCCGCTTGGGATGGTTTCCTGCTGGCTCCGCGGTGAACGGGACTCTCGCTGCTGTGTTGGATCCGCTTTGGACTGGACTCTGGCGACTGTGTTGGATCCATTGTGGATCGAACTTTCACAGTATCATGTTAGACCCGCTCGACATCCATTGCTTTCCTCCTCTCCAAGGTTCTCATAGTCAGCATTGTCACTTGCGTCCCACTGGATGTGAGTTTTCCTTGCCCTTATGTGGGCCTACCGAGGATGTCGTGGTGGTTTGTGCAGCCCTTTGAGACACTAGTGATTTAGGGCTATATAAGTAAACATTGATTGATTGATATATATATATATATATATATATATATATATATATATATATATATATATATATATATATATATATATATATATATATATATATACACAATTTATTTAAATTCCATATAAAGTGGTAATATATACATTTTAATATAACCTATATGTATAATTATGAAATCATAAATTGTATTTATATACATATTATATATTATTGTCTTTCTAAAACAATGTTTGCTCTTCTTCCTTATATTTACTAATGATAAATGATTTAAAAAGCTTTTTAAACTGGTTTATGTTGGTGCTGTGTTTTATTTCATCCTTTAAACAGTTCCATATTTGAACCCCTGCTATTGTTATACTCATTCGTTTCTGCGTTGTTCTACAATATTGGATCTTAAAAAGTAGTTCTCCTCTTAAATTATAATTCCCTTCTCTCTGTAAAAAATCTTCTCTGTAACCCTGTTGGAAGTCCATCTTTACTTGCTTTATAAATCATTTGGGCAGTCTTGAGTTGGATGAGATCTGCTAGTTTTAAATCAAATGTTTTTATAAATAATCCATTAGTGTGTTCTCAATGAGTCCGTCAAGACTAGGACTATTGTGTGGATTGTTGTGCTAAGGTGCTAAGGGACTGGATCGGACATGGCATGAAGGTAATGACATCTTTTAATTTTCACACTCAAAAGTACTACAAAAACAAAGGGTATAAACAAAAATTTGCACAAAGGCAAACTTGCAAACTATGGCATGAATATAGAAAACTTACTTGGAACAAGAAAAGAGCATGAAAAAGAGCAGCATGAATAACAAAGGTGTATAGAGGGTGATGTCGCCAGGCTGACTGCCTGGCAACTCCAGGCTTAAATCAATCAATCAATCAATGTTTACTTATATAGCCCTAAATCACTAGTGTCTCAAAGGGCTGCACAAACCACTGTTGTGATCCGCTACTTGGATCACCACATATGGTTTATACTTCCAGTTGTTGTATCACTGTTGTTCTACACTCTTACTTCCTGTTTAGTCAGTCACCATGGTTCCTCATTGATCCCACCTGCTAATCACGGTTTCTGCACACCTGTCACTTTTTGATAACTCACCTATTTAAGCCCGTCCCTTTTCGTTATTTTTTCTGGGACTCTAATTTGCTTTCGAGCAACATTCACGACTGTCTACTACCCGTATGTATTTTCTCGCTAGCTCTTACGCTAGCCACTTGATATTCCAGCTTTCATGCTGAATGTTTTTGTTCACTTTTTTGTGTCCTCGTACCAAGTTTTAGTTTTCCTTGTGTTTATTCCTAGCTTTCATGCTAGCGCCCTTGGTTTATTTTTGTCTGTTAGCTCCAGTGTTTTTGTTCATAGTCTGTTTTTGTTAAGTGTAATAAATCATTTAAACTTACCGTTGCTGTGTTCATGCCGACGCATCCACGAAGGGACCAATTTGGCATCACTATGCCAACCAGTCGTAACAACCACAACACAAACCACTACCACATCCTCGGTAGGCCCACATAAGGGCAAGGAAAACTCACACCCAGTGGGACGTCGGTGACAATGATGACTATGAGAACCTTGGAGAAGACCAAAGCAATGGATGTCGAGCGGGTCCAACATGATACTGTGAAAGTTCAATCCATTATGGGTGACAGGTGATTAGATAATCAGTCCCAGCTGGGCAATCCACTCACCTGCCGCTGGCTTCGAGGCTGGTCCTTACACACCCCGTTCCGCGGCAGGTCCACAGACCACGCCACCCTCCACATTATAAATATATTTTGACACAATGCAAATATATGGCAGGGATGTCATACACATGCATTTAAATATATAAAGACAAACAAAAAAAAAGTCATTTATTTGATCAAAAACTTTTATCTCAATTTTTATCTTAAGGTGTAGTTTGAAGTAAAATTGACCAGTCGGAGTTTCCTGACTCATCTTTGCATTGACCTGACGACTGCAGCATAGCACTGCCTGTTTGCAGCCATCGTGGAAATCCTGTACCATGTGTTTTGGAACTTGCTCCTCTCCAACGCAACACACAGTGATGCAATTCCGGGGCAAGCAGTTGCAAGAGAACCTCAGTTCAACCCCGAGTGCTTGAGTCACCCGCTGAACATTGGCACTTTTAACCCGAACCTCAAGCCTAGAAGTTGTCCATAGGAGCTGGAGTTGAAAACAGCCCAGATGTTTCTGTTCAAAACCTGGAACGGGTGAATAGAGACTTTTGTCAAATGTAATTTGAATCCATGTGAAGAGTCCGAACTTTATTGATGCCTCTTTTTACGCTTCTCTCCAAATCTAAACATTGGAACTGTTTAACTGGCCTCAACCAAATTGACAAGATCTTGGGTTTGGGGGAACTTGCTTGTCATGACGGATTGGTTCTTGCTGGACACACCCCGGACTCTTGGGAGAAGGCGTGCCACATGCTTGCCGACCCTTCCAGTCGATGACGTGAAGATATCCACCTATTTGGAATTATGACAACAGGACATCTGCTGATTGGAGTAAGTGTTGCTCGGGTTTGTCGACAAACTGAAAGTTTCTGGCAGTCTTCAAAGTACCCCGAAGCCTCCACAAATCAAATCAATCAATCAATCAATGTTTACTTATATAGCCCTAAATCACTAGTGTCTCAAAGGGCTGCACAGACCACCACGACATCCTCGGTAGGCCCACATAAGGGCAAGGAAAACTCACACCCAGTGGGACGTCGGTGACAATGATGACTATGAGAACCTTGGAGAGGAGGAAAGCAATGGATGTCGAGCGGGTCTAACATGATACTGTGAAAGTTCAATCCATAATGGATCCAACATAGTTGCGAGAGTCCAGTCCAAAGCGGATCCAACACAGCAGCGAGAGTCCCGTTCACAGCGGAGCCAGCAGGAAACCATCCCAAGCGGAGGCGGATCAGCAGCGCAGAGATGTCCCCAGCCGATACACAGGCGAGCAGTACATGGCCACCGGATCGGACCGGACCCCCTCCACAAGGGAGAGTGGGACATAGGAGAAAAAGAAAAGAAACGGCAGATCAACTGGTCTAAAAAGGGAGTCTATTTAAAGGCTAGAGTATACAAATGAGTTTTAAGGTGAGACTTAAATGCTTCTACTGAGGACCAGTCATTGACAATTTAGAACAGTGTTTTTCAACCTTTTTTGAGCCAAGGCACATTTTTTGCGTTGCAAAAATGCGGAGGTACACCGCCAGAAGAAATCACTAAAAAACGAAACTCAGTTGACAGTAAAAAGTCGTCGTCGTCGTCGCAATTGTTGGATATGACTTTAAAGCATGGGTAGGGAACCTATGGCTCTAGAGCCAAATGTGGATCTTTTGATGACTGCATCTGACTCTCAGATAAATCTGAGCTGGCATTGCTTAACACGATAAGTAATGAATAATTCCGCTGATTATCACAGTGTTTAAAATAACGTTCAAAAGATTAGCCATTCTCATGTATTTTAATCCAACCATCCATTTTCTATCGCACCTGTTCAAGAAGTCGCATTAATGGTGAGAAGTATTATATTTATTATTGGTTAGCTTTAGAATAAGTGAATTATATTGTGAAGTGAATTATATTTATATAGCGCTTTTTCTCTAGTGACTCAAAGCCCTTTACATAGTGAAACCCAATATCTAAGTTACATTTAAAGCAGTGTGGGTGGCACTGGGAGCAGGTGGGTGAAGTGTCTTGCTCAAGGACACAACGGCAGTGACTAGGATGGCGGAAGCGGGGATTGAACCTTGAACCCTCAAGTTGCTGGCACGGCCACTCTTCCATCCGAGATGTACCGCCCCAATAACAACGTTATTAAAAAGAATAAGAGACTTATTATTCTCTAAAAATGTTGGTCTTACTTAAAAATGCACAAATTTAATTGTATTCAGTGTTAAAAAAACATTATATGGCTCTCACTGAAATACATTTTAAAATATTTGGCTTTCATGGCTCTCTCGGCCAAAAAGGTTCCCGACCCCTGCTTTGAAGCATAACCAAGCATGCATCACTATAGCTCTTGTCTCAAAGTAGGTGCACTGTCACCACCTGTCAAATCACGCACTAACTTTTTTTTTTTGTGTGCGGTTTTCCTGTGTAGTGTTTCACTTCTTGTCTTGCGCTCCTATTTTTTGGGCATTTTCCTGTAGCAGTTTCATGTCTTCCTTTGAGCGATATTTCCCGCATCTAATTTGTTTTAGCAATCAAGAATATTTCAGTTGTTTTTACCCGGTGATGAGATGGTGACTTGTCCAGGGTGTACCCCGCCTTACGCCCGATTGTAGCTGAGATAGGCTCCAGCGCCCACCGTGACCCCGAAGGGAATAACCGGTATAAAATGGATGGATTATCCTTCTTTGTGGGGAGATTGTTGATTGTCATGTCCGGATGTACTTTGTGGACGCCGTCTTTGCTCCACAGTAAGTCTTTGCTGTTGTCCAGCATTCTGGTTTTTGTTTACTTTGTAGTTCAGTTTTAGTTTTGTTCCGCATAGCCTTCCCTAAGCTTCAATGCCTTTTCTTAGGGGCACTCACCTTTTGTTTATTTTCTTGTTTAAGCATTAAATACCTTTTTTACCTGCACACTGCCTACCGCTGTTTCCAACATCTACAAAGCAATTAGCTACCGGCTGCCACCTACTGATATGGGAGAGTATTACACGGTTACTCTACACCAGTGGTCCCCAAACTTTTTTTATCCGCGGACCGGTCAACGCTTAAGAATTTGTCCCGGGGGGTGTCCTTTTTTTATTTTTTTATTTTATTTTATTTTTTTCTTCTTTGTCATGAAAAAGGGCCGTTTTTGGCATGAAAAAGGGAGGTTTTTGTGGTTGGTGCACTAATTGTAAGTGTATATTGTGTTTTTTATGTTGATTTAATGAAAAAAAAAATATATATATATATTTTTTATTTTTATTTTTTTATAAAAAAATTATTCTGCGGCCCGGTACCAATCGGGCCACGGCCCGGTACCGGTCCGCGGCCTGGTGGTTGGGGACCACTGCTCCAGACAACACCGACACTTAACAACAACACATCATTTGCAGACTACATTTACTTGTTTGCAAAAAACATTTTTTACCCCTAATAGGTGAAATTAGATCATCTCCCACGGCACACCAGATCGTATCACACGGCACACTAGTGTGCCGCGGCACAGTGGTTGAAAAACACTGATTTAGAGTGAAAAGCAAATTTTATTGTTACTCGCATACAAAATATTCTAACTTGGATTGTTTCCCTGGCTTCGAGACTCTCCTGAAGGACAGTGCGGCGAAGACACAACAAACTCCCTTCTTGTCTCTCATGGACACACCTGTTTGGACTAGCGACTGCACGACACCAGGGGCGCGGAACAGAAAGACGCGGCAGGTTTACAAAAAATATACGCCACGCACACATTTAAGCCTGCCTCTTTTGTTTTCTCGTTCTCGCTTCGTAGTTTGTGTTTCATGCAGTTTGTGTTTCACAACAGTGACGACTTTGGTACTCTGATTCTGATATCTGTACTCCCTAGCTTCCATGCTATGCCTTTTGTGTTTTCTAGCTCCCATGCTAGCTCTTTGTTTTGCCTTTTTGTGCCTAGTGCCAAGTTTTTCTGTTTTTAGTCTGTTTTTAATTGTAATAAACCACTATTTATTACCTTTTATGCTGTGTCCGAGCCCGGACTGCATACTTGAAGACACCATGCCAGCCAAACGTCACAGGTATTATCCCTAAAAAGGGAGACAAGGCTTAAAGTATGCAATCCCTTTGGTTACATTTCTCCACTCTGACTAAACTTTTTCCAGGGATAATGAGTTGTGTCTTGGACTAGTTTGCGTCGGACAGGCAGGCCGATTTTCTTCTGATCCAATGAATACGCTCTGGCATTGATGGTCACCCAAGACAATGTGCGTCTATGTAAAGTCACCCTCGTGGGTCCCCGGTCCATTAAAAACCCGCAGTTCCACTTATTTAATCTCACTCAGACAAAACCAGCAAAGCGGAATATTAATGAGGATTTTCACATTCCATGTGTCCACTACTGAAGCCTGCAAGACCTTTGCCAAAGATAAGTGAATCAATTGATATGTAAATAAGGGGAGTGCAGCCAAGTCGAGTCTGGAAAGGCGAGAGGCATGTCTGGAGAAGGTTCCAAATTGATTTCTGCTCGACTGCACTCTGAACGCATTTACTCAGCCCAGGAAACAGCTGCAGGTGTACGACCATGTGTGCGTTTGTGGTTGACAAGAGTTGTGTGTTCTTCTTTAGTTTTGTTTTTTTAAAGAACATTAATGGAGTTTGGCACTTTAGCAAGTGGCAGATGTCACTGCTTCTTTTTTTTTTTTCGATGCCAAAAGATCACAGGGACAAATATTATTATGAGCTACCTCACTTTTTCTCTGCCTTCTGGACGCCTGTGCAACACAACTCACAAATTAATCCGACACATTTTGTCACAAAGCGCTAAGAATAGTGCAGATCACCAGTTCCAGTGTGTTCTTTTAACAATTTCGGATCAAATACAAGAATATATGAATATCGGGGCAGCACGGTGGACAGGGGTTAGTGCATGTGCCTCACAATACGAAGTCCTGGGTTCAATCCCGGTCTCGGGATCTTTCTGTGTGGAGTTAGCATGTTCTCCCCGTGACTGCGTGGGTTCCCACCGGGTACTCCGGTTTCCTCCCATCTCCAAAGATGTGCGCCTGATGTACAGAATAATTCAGGTTTTGCTTACCGACGTCGAAAGTATTTTATTTGGTACATGATCAAATAAGTGTGTTCAGGAGATGGCAGTCAAACATAAGAAATATGCGTAGACTGTAATAAGATGGCAGTTCCACACTAGAGATGCGTGTCGACTGCAATATGACTCAAGTTAACAACACCAACATTTTTAATGCCATCCATCCATTTCTACCGCGGAGAGTTTGCGTCGTTCTTTCTGTAGTTGCGTACTCTCTTGCCTCCCCCGACCGTCGGATGCTTACACCGTGGAGGAGGAGGGCAAAAAAATTTCAGCCCGTCGAGAAACGTGGCTTCCCTCGGAAACACTGGCGGTCACCACACCCCTCCGACTAGTAACACAGCGTGGCGCAATGGCAGAGTGGCCGTGCGCAACCCAAGGGTCCCTGGTTCAATCCCCACCTCGTACCAACCTCGTCACGTCCGTTGTGTCCTGAGCAAGACACTTCACCCTTGCTCCCGATGGGTGCTGGTTGGCGCCTTGCATGGCAGCTCCCTCCATCAGTGTGTGAATGTGGAAGTAGTGTCAAAGCGCTTTGAGTACCTTGAAGGTAGAAAAGTGCTATACAAGTACAACCCATTTATAAGCAGATAAGGGATTTTCCAGAATTATCCTAGTAAATGTGTTTTATAGCACATTTATAACCACCAGAACAAACGAGTAGATGGCGAAGATTTGTACTCAAGTACAGGGGGAGATTCTTGTTCTCAGTTTTGGATACTGTAGCACAGGCCTGGGCAATTATTTAGACTTGGAGAGGCCAGATTTAGAGTAAAAAATGTGTCTGAGGGCTGGAATATCTGATTTTTAGTAACACAATAATGTCTGATTGAATGCAAAGAACGTTATGAAGGACCGCCTTTAAAAACGGAATGTAATTTTCCCTTTTTTTTTTACTGAATGAGACACCCAGAATGTGCATGAAAGAAAAGACATATCATCTGAATCGCTCCTACTGCCCTCGTCTTTTTTTCCCCCCTAATCCTTCACTCTCACTTTCCTCATCCATGAATTTTTCATCCTCGCTCAAAATAATGGGGAAATTGTCGCTTTCTCGGTCCGAATCGCTCTCGCTGCTGGTGGCCATGATTGTAAACAATGTTCAGATGTGAGGAGCTCCACAACCCGTGACGTCACGCGCACATTGTCTGCTACTTCCGGTACAGGCAAGGCTTTTTTATTAGCGACCAAAAGTTGCGTAATTTATCGTCTATGTTCTCTACTAA
Source organism: Nerophis ophidion (assembly GCF_033978795.1). Taxonomy (NCBI): domain Eukaryota; kingdom Metazoa; phylum Chordata; class Actinopteri; order Syngnathiformes; family Syngnathidae; genus Nerophis; species Nerophis ophidion. Next base: position 3,348,745 of record NC_084635.1, read on the forward strand.
ATCCTTTTCAGCAAAAATATGGCGAAATGATCAAGTATGACACATAGAATGGACCTGCTATCCCCGTTTAAATAAGAACATCTCATTTCAGTAGGCCTTTAAAGGCTCTGATCATTTACATTATTGGCACAATATCTCCTGAAAGTATGCACATGATGTCATCAGCAATAAAGGAGCTAAGCATATAATCAGCTACACACCACAACGGCACCAAAACATGGCACCGTGGCACAGCTCAGACCGTAACGCACATGCTGGCACTCCATAAACATCACATGAGCGAAGCAGACTGTTGTCCATCACGTTAGTCCATGCAGATGGTTGTGTTTGACACATAGCAGCAGCTTAAATGATGATCTAATCCCAGGAAGACACGTTCGAGAGACGGGACCATTTCGGTCCGGGGCTCTCGTTTTGGACGCCTTTTGTTCCGGAGACCATAAATCATCTTCAAGCATTTTAACATTCATCTCCCTGTTGAAAGGACCCCGCCCCGCTAACTCCTCCTCGCTGTCTTGGATGATGAAAGCCCACCAGATCAAAGGAGTAGATGGCGAAGATGTGTATCTCCAGTACTCAAGTACAAGGGGAGATTCTTGTTCTCAGTCTTGGATACTGTAGCACAGGCCTGGGCAATTATTTGGACTTGGAGAGGCCAGATTTAGAGTAAAAAATGTGTCTGGGGGCGGGAATATCTGATTTTTAGTAACGCAATAATGTCTGATTGAATGCTAAAAACGTTATGAAGGACCGCCTTAAAAAACAGAATATATATATATATTTTTACTGAATGAGACACCCAAAATGTGCATGAAAGAAAAGACACATAACATCTGAATCGCTCCTACTGCCCTCGTCTTTTTTTTTTCCTAGCCCTTCACTCTCACTTTCCTCATCCATGAATCTTTCATCCTCGCTCACATTAATGGGGAAAATAAACAATGTGGGATTTACAATGTTAGCTATGAACGATAAAACACTGAATATTGACAACCTATGAGCATATGATCGACATATTTTACAATCAGGCGAAACGCAACAAAAATGCAACGAACACAGCGAAATATGAACGCCAAGGGTAAAAAAACTAAACAAAAAAACAACCTAAAGTATGATATATTTGATATATCGCTAAGCTTTAGAACTTTAATATATTTACAATAGCTAAATATATTAAAAGTTCTTTAACCGCCACCGGTGCAGCAACAAATATGCGATACAGACAAAAAGTGCCCCATTTCCACACATCACAGGAGAGGAAAGGAAGTCGGTAAAATAAGAGCAAATTGCCACAGCTAATTTAATATGGCATAAAAATGTAATTATTGCACATACGTTTTTTTTTTTTAACAACGAGGATATATTTGACTAAAATAGGCATAGCTCGGTTGGTAGAGTGGCCGTGCCAGCAACTTGAGGGTTGCAGGTTCGATTCCCGCTTCCGCCATCCTAGTCACTGCCGTTGTGTCCTTGGGCAAGACACTTTACCCACCTGCTCCCCGTGCCCCCACACTGCTTTAAATGTAACTTAGATATTGGGTTTCACTATGTAAAGCGCTTTGAGTCACTAGAGAAAAGCGCTATATAAATATAATTCACTTCACTTCCCTTCTTGTAAAAATCTTCCTAGGTGTCTGTCCCTGACACCCACATTTATACATACATACATACATACATACATACATACATACATACATATACACATATATATATACATACATACATACATACATACATACATACATACATACATACATATATATATATGTAAAGTTGGGAGAGTGGCCGTGCCAGCAATCTGAGGGTTACTGGTTCAATCCCCACCTTCTACCATCCTAGTCACGTCCGTTGTGTCCTTGAGCAAGACACTTCACCCTTGCTCCTGATGGGTCCTGATTAGCGCCTTGCATGGCAGCTCCCTCCATCAGTGTGTGAATGTGTGTGTGAATGGGCGAATGTGGAAATACTGTCAAAATGCTTTGGGCTCCTTTAAAAAGGGGTAGAAAAGTGCTATACAAGTACAACCATTTACCATTTATGTATATATATTCATGTATGAATGTATGTGTATGTATGTATATATGTATGTATGTTTATATGTATGGAAGTATATATGTATATATGTATATGTATGTATGTGTATATGTATGTATGTTTATATGTATGGAAGTATATATGTATATATGTATATGTATGTATGTGTATATTTGTATATATGTATGTATGTACATATATGTGTATATATATATGTATGTATATATGTATGTGTATATATATATATGTATGTGTATATATGTATATATGTGTGTATATGTATATGTATTTATGTATATATATATATATGTATTTATGTATATATATATATATGTATATATGTATATATATATGTATGTGTATATATATATATATATATATGTATATGTATGTATGTATATATATATATATGTGTAAATGTATTTAAGTATATATATATATGTATATATGTATATATATGTATATAACAACAAGAAATACAATGAGAAAAAAAACTAAATGTTGACATCAGCCAATAATAAACCACAAAGCTTTGTCTTTAAAACATCCATCCATCTTCTATTGCTTATTCCCCTTGGGGTCGCGGGGGGCGCTAGTGCCTATCTCAGCTACAATCGGGCGGAAGATGGTTTACAACCTGGACAAGTCGTCACCTCATCGCAGGCCTCTTTAAAACATGTATTTTATGTATATATATATATATATATATGTGTATATATGTTTATATATGTGTATATATATATATACACACTGCTGTTCAGTATGTCTCACTTGTGTGCTGTTGTGTGCTCAGCTGTTGAGTCCATACTCTCTCCTCACAGCCATGTTTACCTTTTCTAAATGATTGGACTAGAAAACCAGAAAAGACCAAACTACTGACATTTTGTGCATTTTTTGCATTTAGCTGTTAACTCTCCAGCTGTGCACATCTAAGTATGTTATTGGACCAATATTAAAATATCAGATTGGGACATCACTAATTATAGTGTCAGGTGTACAGTAAAGCTTTAGAGGTATATTTTATCTCCCATTTGAATCCTCCTTGCTTACAAATAGTCTTAAAAGAGTGTAAAAAGTCCCATTTAGTGATAATTAATGACAGTGACAACCCTTAAGGTGTTGTTATGTTATTTTCTGCTGCTTTTCTTCTCCCCTTGCTTGTCTCCATCCCTGAACTCCATGAACATATCGGAAGAGGTTTCCCCCTCCATTGATTTCCTGCGAGCCTCTCGGGGTGAACAAGACCCCCGTGACCCCCCAGGCCCCTCACTCCACTACGCTGATTCACTCGGGCTGTAATTGCAGAATATTTTCAAAACACACGCAGGCGTCTGAGTGGCAGACACCTGCCGGCGTGCTGGCAAGAGAGTGAGTGGGCACACCTGGCTGAGGATTGAACATTGTTAGGGTTTGTCCCCGATGCAACCCAGCATGGGGCCTCACACACACTGCCACCCTCTGATGGCTCAGACCATACTGATGCATCAGGAAACACAAGTGAGGCCGTGTCCCTCGATGCCTCTAAGTGTGTGTGTCACTTTAAGAAAAGAACACCTGACTGATAAAGCTGCTGAGTGTTGGACTACGAAGCGTCACATGTTTATCAGGAAGTTATTCTTTAGTCTGCCTCATTTATCTAAATTCATTTCATAAAAATAAAACAATTCTGAAGTGTTGCATCATTTTATATATATATATATATATATATATATATATATATATATATATATCCATCCATCCATCCATTCTCTACCGCTTATTCCCTTAATATATATATATATATATATATATATATATATATATATATATATATATATATATATATATATTCTTTTTTTTTTTATACCAATAGCTGTAGGCGCCAGCGACCCCCAAAGGGAATAAGCGGTAGAAAATGGATGGATGGATGGATGGATAGCTGTACAGAAATAAATACATGTATATGTGTGTGTGTATATTTATATATATATATATATATATATATATATATATATATATATTTATATATATATATATATATATATATATATATATATATATATATATATATATATATATATATATATATATATATAATGAGGTATCAACTTGTCCAGGGTGTGCGTCATCTTCCGCTGAGATAGGCTCCAGCACCCCCCGCGAACCCCAAATGGGACAAGCGGTAGAAGATGGATGGATGGATATGTATTTTTATATTGTTTTTTTAATTTTCCTGAAGGAACTCTCCTGAAGGAATAAATAAAGTTCTTTCTATCTATCTATCTATCTATCTATCTATCTATCTATCTATCTATCTATCTATCTATCTATCTATCTATCTATGTAAATGTGTGTGTGTGTATATATATATAACCCTATATATATATATATATATATATATATATATATATATATATATATATATATATATATATATATGTGTGTGTATATATATGTGTAAATATGTATATATATGTGTATATATATATGTATATATGTATATATATGTGTATATATATATGTATATATGTGTATATATATGTATATATGTATATATATATGTGTGTGTATATATATATATATGTGTGTGTATATATATGTGTGTATATATATATATATATGTGTGTGTATATATATGTGTATATATATATATTTATATATATGTGTATATATATATATATATATATATATGTGTGTATATATATATATGTGTGTGTATATATATGTGTGTATATATATATGTGTGTGTATATATATATATGTATATATGTATATCCATCCATCCATCCATCTTCTTCCGCTTATCCGAGGTCGGGTTGCGGGGGCAACAGCCTAAGCAGGGAAACCCAGACATATATATATATGTATATATATATATGTATGTATATATATATATGTATATATATATAAATACAGTGCGCCTATTGTTCAAAATAATTATGTTTTGCTTACCGATCTTAGCCCTATTTTATTTGGTACATGGTGAAATGATAAGTATGACCAATAGATGGCAGTCAAACATAAGAGATAAGTGTAGGCTGCACCGTTTGATGTGCTGCAACATACGAGTATTATTATGGTGTGTGTATTCGGTAAGACATATTATCTGGCGTTTTGTTTCACAATTTTATGCAAAAATAACTTTCCTTACCTTCTGATCTTTATCTGGGATCTGCATGAATCATGAAAAATCGCGCAAGTCCGCCTTTGTAGTTCGTGCCGACCCCATAGTCAATAAGTTCTTCTTTTTCTCTATCTTCATCCTCCACTTTTGCTATTTCTAATTTAAAGTCGCGTAAAGTTCTTGAAGATGATCTGTAAAACATAATCTATGCAACATTTTGACTTTTGGAACTGCATAAGTCATGAAAAATTGCATGCGTCTGCCTTTGTAGTCCATGTGGACACCATAGTCGATAAACTTCTTCTTTTTCTCTATCTTCTTGTAATGGGACATTCATCCTCAGCTGTTGCCATTTCTAATATAAAGTAGTATAAAGTTATTACTTATATTTGTCAGTAAACTCGCCATGAAATCGCTAAAACATACCGGTGTAGTGAGTTTACATTATTCACCCAAGGAACTTTAGTTATTAGAGAGTTCCGGTCGGACGTTTTTTCTACGGGAGACATTTCCGGCGGGTGAGGATATGCTGCTCCGTTATTGATTGAAGTAAAGTCTGAATGTCATCAAAACAGCTAGCGCCATCTTTTGACACTTCTTCCGCTCCCGTCCTTGCACGCTACACCGCTACAACTAAGATGACGGTGAGAAGACGCTGCCGAAGGTGAGCCACGTAAATAAGACCGCCCATCCGGAAGTGACTGTCAGAAAGCGGCTTGAAGATGATCTGTAAAATTTTGACCCAAAAAAAACACCATAACATGTTATGTAGACCATTCAGAAAAAAAAATTATAATAAAATGACTAATTTTGATTTAATTAAAAAAATACAATTACAATTTAATGCGCCCCAAATTCCGGTGCGCCTTTTATATGAAAAACGATAAACAATAGACCATTCATTGGTAGTACTCTGTGACTGTTGCTTGCTGTCGTCGCTCGGGTTCAGTGGACCACCCAGGAAGTACATGCTTTTGAGCAATTTTGACTCTTTGACTCTTTTTTCAAATAAAGCTTGTCTTTAGTGAAGGTCGGATCGCTTTGCAGCTGCTCCTTTCCACTGATCGCTCACGGTCCGCTCTTTCAGCCGCCGTCGCCGTCGTCCTCCTCTCTGGCTCGCTCTCTGTCGCTGTTTGATCGCTCTTCATCTTCTCCTGCAGGCTCTCCAACTCCTCTCTCGATCTCTCCTCCTTCTTCCCTTTTATACAGCAGGAGGAAATTAATTGATTGTGTGCCGGTGTGTGTGCCACGCACCTGATTTTAGATTGTGGCGGCTTCGCTGCCAGCAAGCCCCGCCTCTCCGCTCCGCCGCACCCTCCTGCCCCGGCGTCGGCCCGTTGGCTCCGCCTCTCCACATACACCTTATAGTCCGGTGAGCCCTACGGTCTGGAAAATACGGTGTATTTGCAGTTTTCAGTACAGGTAGTGAGTGTGCCTTGCACTCACTGACACCACTTTTTTTTTTTTTTTTCCTGCCTTTTGAGGACATCGCAGATGTCTATATTTGGAAAGCTTTGCAGAACTTTGCATGGCTTTAAAGTTGATAAAGTTTGGTGCAGATGGGCAGTGCCACAAAGGTATCATACTCTCAAGCCCGGGGGTGCTCAGTACTTCTTTGAAGTGTCTGATCCGTCACTTGTGAAGTTTGTGTTCCAGTTCCCGATGTTTTTTTCCCATCACATCTTTTTTTTAGCAGGAAAGAGGACACATTTGACCCAAAACCACAGCCATTGTTGGCTCGGGCCGAGGACGATGCTGTGTTCTTCCCCAGCAATCACACATGAGTTAGAATAGTGACTGTCGGCTTTATTCCCAGACACACAATGGCAGTTCCCTGGAAATGGAAGTGGTGAATACACAATGGACGTGGCCGTCTAAAGTCTAGGCGCGGATCTTCCTCCTCGGCCTCACCACCTCACGCTGTGGTCTCCTCTCATCCCTTTGTCGCCTTTCTTACTCCTGCGGGTAATTGTGCTGACCCAGACGGCGGGACCCTCTCGGAATATCAACACGGCGTTAATGCCATCTCCTCCAGACTCTCCTGAGAGCCGGATCAAGGAGACTCGAAGGGAGGCGAGAGCGGACAGATTAAACTGTCGATAAGGCTGCTCGTTGAGGGGCCACAGCACACCTTTTCCATACCCAGTCCTATTTGTGCCCAATTTTGTTAAATTTTGTGTAAATGGTCAATTAAAAACAGAATACAATGATTTGCAAATCCCTTTCAACTTATATTCATTTCAATAGAATGCAAATGCAAGATATTTAATTCCAAATGAGAAACTTTTTTTGGGGGGGGGGCAAATAATCTTTTACTAAGAATTTAATGGCAGTCAAACTGTCAGGCTTGTCCCTGACAGTTTGACTATGTTTTAGTTTTTTTCCTCTGCATTTGTCTTTGTTTCCTCTGTGTGTGTAGTGTTTGCTGTCAGCGCTCTTATTTTGTTGGTTTCCTGTCTTTCTCCCTGAGTGCTGTGTCCCCTCAGCTGCGGCTGATTGGCACCTAGCCATACCTGGTGTCAATCAGCCCAGTCCTATTCAGAACTGTTTTCTCCTCCAGTCTGGGATGGATTATTGTCATGTGACAGAATAATCCATCTTGGTATGTACCGTGATAGTTTACACGTGAAGTGAAGTGAATTATATTTATATAGCACTTTTCTCTAGTGACTCAAAGCGCTTTACATAGTGAAACCCAATATCTAAGTTACATTTAAAGCAGTGTGGGGGCACTGGGGGCAGGTGGGTAAAGTGTCTTGCCCAAGGACACAACGGCAGTGACTAGGATGGCGGAAGCGGGAATCAAACCTGCAACCCTCAAGTTGCTGGCACGGCCACTCTACCAACCGAGCTATACCGCTATACGTCTTGCAACTCCGACCCAAGTTTAGGTAGTTTTGTAATTAGCTTTTATTCTTTTTTCTACGGTGCCCTTTTTGTATTGTCTTTTTCGCACCGTCACTTTTTGTTATCTTCTATTTTTGGATCATTCTTGTGAGTGCTGTGTCCCCTCAGCTGCGGCTGATTGGCACCTGGCCATACCTGGTGTCAATCAGCCCAGTCCTATTCAGAACTGTTTTCTCCTCCAGTCTGGGATGGATTATTGTCATGTGACAGAATAATCCATCTTGGTATGTACCGTGATAGTTTGCACGTGAAGTGAAGTGAATTATATTTATATAGCGCTTTTCTCTGGTGACTCAAAGCGCTTTACATGGTGAAACCCAATATCTATGTTAAAATTAAACCAGTGTGGGTGGCACTGGGGGCAGGTGGGTAAAGTGTCTTGCCCAAGGACACAACGGCAGTGACTAGGATAGCAGAAGCGGGAATCGAACCTGCAACCCTCAAGTTGCTGGCACGGCCACTCTACCAACCGAGCTATACCGCTATACGTCTTGCAACTCCGACCCAAGTTTAGTTAGTTTTGTATATTAGCTTTTGTTCTTTTTTCTACGGTACCCTTTTTGTATTCTCTTTTTCGCACCGTCACTTTTTGTTATCTTCTATTTTTGGATCATTCTTGTGAGTGCTGTGTCCCCTCAGCTGCGGCTGATTGGCACCTGGCCATACCTGGTGTCAATCAGCCCACTCCTATTTAGTCCTGTTTTCTCCTCCAGTCTGGGATGGATTATTGTCATGTGACAGAATAATCCATCTTGGTATGTACCGTGATAGTTTGCACGTGAAGTGAAGTGAATTATATTTATATAGCGCTTTTCTCTAGTGACTCAAAGCGCTTTACATAGTGAAACCCAATATCTATGTTAAAATTAAACCAGTGTGGGTGGCACTGGGGGCAGGTGGGTAAAGTGTCTTGCCCAAGGACACAACGGCAGTGACTAGGATGGCGGAAGCGGGAATCGAACCTGCAACCCTCAAGTTGCTGGCACGGCCACTCTACCAACCGAGCTATACCGCTATACGTCTTGCAACTCCGACCCAAGTTTAGTTAGTTTTGTATATTAGCTTTTGTTCTTTTTTCTACGGTGCTCTTTTTGTATTCTCTTTTTCGCACCGTCGCTTTTTGTTATCTTCTATTTTTGAGTGCTTTTCGTTAAGTAAAGAACTGTTTAACTCATAATCCATCCACATCCTTGGGTTCCTCTGCTCTACATTTAATCGAACTGTGACAAACACATTGCAAAAAAGTTGGCACAGGAGCGTTTTTACCACTGTGTTACAGCAAACGTTTGGGAACTGAGGACAGCAATTTTTTAAACTTGTTCATGTGGAATTCTTCCCCGTTGTTGCTTGATGTTCAGCTTAAGTCGTTCAACAGTCTCCGCTGTCGTATTTTAGGCTTCATTATGCGGCACACAATTTTAATGGGAGACAGGTCTGGACTACAGGCAGGCCAGTCTCGTCTTTTACTACGAATCCACGCTGTTGTAACACGTGGCTTGGCATTGTCTTGCTGAAATAAGCAGGGGCGTCCATGATAACGTTGCTTGGATGGCAGCATATGTTGTTCCAAAACCTGTATGTACCTTTCAGCATTAATGGTGCCTTCACAGATGTGTAAGTTACCCATGCCTTGGGCACTAATACACCCCCATACCATCACACATGCTGGCTTTCGAACTTTGCGCCTATAACAATCCGGATGGTTCTTTTCCTCTTTGGTCCGGAGGACACGACGTCCACAGTTTCCAAAAACAATTTGAAATGTGGACTCGTCAGACCACAGAACACCTTTCCACTTTGCATCAGTCCGTCTTAGATGAGCTCGAGCCCAGCCAAGCCGGCGGCATTTCTGGGTGTTGTTGAGGTACTAAATTCCCGCCTGGATCCTTGGGTCCACTGGTCCTTTTTCCAGCTCGCTCCCATCAGGGTCGGGTGTGCAGATTGCCGATAGTCTGCAGGCTTGTCGCTGCGTGGGCGTGTCCAGGCGAGCAGCCAGATTAGGAACTGTGACACTCAGTTGGAGTAAGGAAGCAGGTTCGAGTCCGCACCGTGACACTGTCACACACAACACGCCCAGTAATCCATTAATCCATCCATTTTCCTACCGCTTGTCCCTTTTCAGTAATAGTACACACAATTCTATATTCTGCACACGCTGTTTAGCGCTTGGTGTTTGTCTCTTGGTAGATCAGGCCCCAAAACCTCTAAGTTTAAAGGGGAACATTATCAGCAGACCTGTGTAAGCGTCAATATATACCTTGATGTTGCAGACAAAAGACCGTATGTTTTTTTTAACCGATTTCCGAACTCTAAAAGTGTGAATTTGCCGATTTAAACGCCTTTCAATTGTTCGCCTGTCGGAGCGATGACCTTTCACCCGTGACGTCACAACGGGAAGCAACCCGACATTTTCTCAAACACATTACACACACCAAGTCAAATCAGCTCTGTTATTTTCCGTTTTTTCGACTGTTTTCCGTACCTTGGAGACATCATGCCTTGTCGGTGTGTTGTCGGAGGTGTAACAACACTAACAGGGAAGGATTCAAGTTGCAACAGCGGTCAAAAGATACGAAAGTCCCTCGTTTGTTCCGCACACTGTACCGACGACAGCTATGCTACGACAGAGATGGCAAGAATGTGTGGATATCCTGCGACACGCATTTCCAACGATAAAGTCAACGAAATCACAAAGGTGCGTTTTGTTGTTGTTATTGACTTATGTGGAGTGTGCTAATCAGACATCAATCAATCAATCAATCAATGTTTATTTATATAGCCCTAAATCACAAATGTCTCAAAGGACTGCACAAACCACTACGACTACGACATCCTCGGAAGAAAACACATAAGGGCAAGGAAAACTCACACCCAGTGGGACGCCAGTGACAATGATGACTATGAGAAACCTTGGAGAGGACCGCAGATGTGGGCAACCCCCCCTCTAGGGGACTGAAAGCAATGGATGTCGAGCGGGTCTAACATGATACTGTGAAAGTTCAATCCATAGTGGCTCCGACACAGCCGCGAGAGTTCAGTTCAAAGCGGATCCAAGACAGCAGCGAGAGTCCCGTCCACAGGAAAGCATCCCAAGCGGAGTCGGATCAGCAGCGTAGAGATGTCCCCAACCGATACACAGGCGAGCGGTCCATCCTGGGTCCCGACTCTGGACAGCCAGTACTTCATCCACGGTCATCGGACCGGACCCCCTCCACAAGGGAGGGGGGGGACAGAGGAGAAAAAGAAACGAAGCGGCAGATCAACTGTTCTAAAAAGGAGGTCTATTTAAAGGCTAGAGTATACAAATGAGTTTTAAGGTGAGACTTAAATGCTTCTACTGAGGTGGCATCTCGAACTGTTACCGGGAGGGCACTCCAGAGTACTGGAGCCCGAAATGAAAACGCTCTATAGCCCGCAGACTTTTTTTGGGCTTTAGGAATCACTAATAAGTCTTTTGAAGGCAGATTTCTTGCCGGGACATATGGTACAATACAATCGGCAAGTTAGGCTGGAGCTAGACCGTGTGCAGGTAAGCCAGTACAGGCGTAATATGATCAAACTTTCTTGTTCTTGTCAAAAGTCTAGCAGCCGCATTTTGTACCAACTGTAATCGTTTAATGCTAGACATGGGGAGACCCGAAAATAATACGTTACAGTAATTGAGACGAGACATATTTGGTCACGGCATGACCGCAAGCTAATCGATGCTTAAATGCTATTTAGGCTAGCTGTATGTACATATTGCATCATTATGCCTCATTTGGAGCTATATTTGCCACCCACCCACATTTTACGCCAAACAAACACATACCAATCGTTGGTTGGAAGTCAATCGGCGAATTCGTCCACGTTTCCTCCCATGCCGCTGTCTGTCGTAATATGGCTCAAAAGCTTCTGTTTCTTCTTTAATTTTGTTTTCAGTACTTGCCTCCACATTCCAACTATCCGTTTCAATACATGCGTAATCGGTTGAATCGCTTACGGCGCTGAAATCCGAGTCTGAATCCGAGCTACTGTGCTATACCTTTCTGTGCTATCTGCCATGTTTGTTTCTGGTTGGCTCCCACTTCCAAAGACACACACCTGGGGATAGGTTGATTGGCAACCTAGCCCTGATTTTTTTGTTAGTTTTTTTTTTTCTCTCCTGCTGAGGTTTTCTAGTTTAAAAAAAAAAAAAATTTAGATATTGGGTTTCACTATGTAAAGCGCTTTGAGTCCCTAGAGAAAAACGCTATATAAATATAATTCACTTCACTTTAACACTAAATGGGCCCTAGTGTGTGAATGTGAGTGCGACTTGTCCAGGGTGTACCCTGCCTTCCGCCCGATTGTCGCTGAGATAGGCGCAGGCGCCCCTCGCAACCCCAAAAGGGAATAAGAGGTAGAAAATGGATGGATGAATGGGCTTTTCGCAGTGACGTCACAGGATAATGGATCTAGCGATGGTGTAAATCAGGCACTTTGAAGCCGTTTTTTCGGGATATTGCGTGATAGGTAAAATTTTGAGAAAAACTTCTAAAAATAAAATAGGCCACTGGGAACTGATTTTTATTGGTTTTAACCCTTCAGAAATTGTGATAACGTTCCCCTTTAAAACGTTGCCAGTAAAAAAAATGCTGCTGGCTCCTTTTCCTTGCTGGGTTTCTGCGTGACCATCGACCGATTGTTGGCAGACTACTAAAATATTTAAATGCAGAATGTCTAAGTTGAGCACTATAGTGACATGAGACGTGTACAGCACAATATATATATATATATATATATATATATATATATATATATATATATATATATATATATATATCTTACCACCTTAGAGCCCATGCATTGATTTTGACTTTCTTCTGTTACTGCCTTCTTTATGACCTCACACATTTAGGCCTTTTATTTGCTTCTTTTGGTGCGTGCCAAAGTATCTGCTGGCCTTTTTTCTTTTCTTAGTTTATTCCGACCATGACAAACATACAACATTATACATCAGGTCATTTCATCATTTCGCAACGCACAATACATCATGTCCGAAAAGGAATAGGAAGAAGCAAAGCTTATTTAATCCTACCCCTTTTCCACTTCAGAGCGCCCACAAATATATCAATCAATCAATGTTTATTTATATAGACCTAAATCACAAATGTCTCAAAGGACTGCACAAATCATTACGACTACAACATCCTCGGAAGAACCCACAAAAGGGCAAGGAAAACTCACACCCAGTGGGCAGGGAGAATTCACATCCAGTGGGACGCCAGTGACAATGCTGACTATGAGAAACCTTGGAGAGGACCTCAGATGTGGGCAACTCCCCCCCCCCCTCTAAGGGACCGAAAGCAATGGATGTCGAGCGGGTCTAACATGATACTGTGAAAGTTCAATCCATAGTGGCTCCAACACAGCCGCGAGAGTTCAGTTCAAAGCGGATCCAAGACAGCAGCGAGAGTCCCGTCCACAGGAAACCATCTCAAGCGGAGGCGGATCAGCAGCGTAGAGATGTCCCCAACCGATACACAGACGAGCGGTCCATCCTGGGTCCCGACTCTGGAAAGCCAGTACTTCATCCATGGTTATCGGACCGGACCCCCTCCACAAGGGAGGAGGGACATAGGAGAAAAAGAAAAGAAGCGGCAGATCAACTGGTCTAAAAAGGAGGTCTATTTAAAGGCTAGAGTATACAGATGTGTTTTAAGGTGAGACTTAAATGCTTCTACTGAGGTGGCATCTCAAACTGTTACCGGGAGGGCATTCCAGAGTACTGGAGCCCGAACGGAAAACGCTCTATAGCCCGCAGACTTTTTTTGGGCTTTAGGAATCACTAATAAGCCGGAGTCCTTTGAAGGCAGATTTCTTGCCGGGACATATGGTACAATACAATCTGCAAGATAGGATGGAGCTGGACCGTGTAGTATTTTATACGTAAGTAGTAAAACCTTAAAGTCACATCTTAAGTGCACAGGAAGCCAGTGCAGGTGAGCCAGTATAGGTATATATGTATGTATATATGTATATAAAGGTATATACAGTATAGGTATATATGTATGTATATATGTATATAAAGGTATATACAGTATAGGTATATATGTATATACAGTATAGGTATATATGTATGTATATATGTATATAAAGGTATATACAGTATAGGTATATATGTATATAAAGGTATATACAGTATAGGTATATATGTATGTATATATGTATATAAAGGTATATACAGTACAGGCGTAATATGATCAAACTTTCTTGTTCTTGTCAAAAGTCTAGCAGCCGCATTTTGTACCAACTGTAATCTTTTAATGCTAGACATGGGGAGACCCCAAAATAATACGTTACAGTAATCGAGACGAGACGTAACAAACGCATGGATAATGATCTCGGCGTCTTTAGTGGACAAAATGGAGCGAAATTTAGCGATATTACGGAGATGAAAGAAGGCCGTTTTAGTAACGCTTTTAATGTGTGACTCAAAGGAGAGAGTTGGGTGGAAGATAATACCCAGATTCTTTACCGAGTCACCTTGTTTTATTATTTGGTTGTCAAATGTTAAAGTTGTATTATTAAATAGAGGTCGGTGTCTAGCAGGGCCGATAATCAGCATTTCCGTTGTTTTGGTGTTTAGTTGCAAAAATAGACCTCCTTTTTAGACCAGTTGATCTGCCGCTTCTTTTCTTTTTTCTCCTATGTCCCCCCCTCCCTTGTGGAGGGTGTCCGGTCCGATGACCATGGATGAAGTACTGGCTTTCCAGAGTCGGGACCCAGGATGGACCGCTCGCCTGTGTATCGGCTGGGGACATCTCTACGCTGCTGATCCGCCTCCGCTTGGGATGGTTTCCTGTGGACGGGACTCTCGCTGCTGTCTTGGATCCGCTTTGAACTGAACTCTCGCGGCTGTGTTGGAGCCACTATGGATTGAACTTTCACAGTATCATGTTAGACCCGCTCGACATCCATTGCTTTCGGTCCCCTAGAGGGGGGGGTTGCCCACATCTGAGGTCCTCTCCAAGGTTTCTCATAGTCAGCATTGTCACTGGCGTCCCACTGGATGTGAATTTTCCTTGCCCTTTTGTGGGTTCTTCCGAGGATGTCATAGTCGTAATGGTTTGTACAGTCCTTTGAGACATTTGTGATTTGGGGCTATATAAATAAACATTGATTGATTGATTGATTGATTATGTTGTATGTTTTGTATATGAGACTTCCAGTTCATTTTATCATCCATTAATACTCCCAAAAATCTGTTTTCTTTTACCTTTTCGATATCTAATCCATCTATTTGTATTATGATGCTCTTTTCTACTGTTACCAAATAGCATTATTTTAGTTTTACTGAGATTTTTTTTATCAAACAGTAGCCTTACGACTCTTAAATGTGCTCCTCGCACTTTGAGCAGCGGTCAATGAACGTGTGAGCAGATGTGCCGTGCGGTGAATGAATGAGTGAATTTGACCGGGACTCCAGCCAACAATGAGCACCGAACATTGTAGAAAAACCTCATTTTGCTCATGAATAATGAAAGAAGCGTCGTAAAAAAAAAAAAAAAAAAACCTCATGCAGTCACTGGTGTGCCGCCAGCCTGCCCCCATGATATATTTATTAGGTGATCCCTCCATGTGTCTGCTCTGCATTGCTCTCCTCTCCGGGCGTATCACTCTTTCATGCTGCAGTCAGACTGAGACACTCCTCGTTTGGAGTTGGGAATTATAACTACTGCTGTACTAAACAGCTTTTTTTTTTAAGAGATTTGTTTTATGTATACAGTTTTATGAACGTAGTGACTCACCTTCATAATAGGGTTGCACGATATGGATTAGGGGGGAAATATATATTTTTTCTTGTAGGGTTTCTGTAGGAGGAAAACATGACACAAACCTCCCTAATTATTAGAAATCCCAGTGATTATATCAAACATGATTCTCTGATGAGAGTATTTGGCAAGCGCCGTTTTGTCCTACTCATTTTGGCGGTCCTTGAACTCACTGCAGTTTGTTAGCATGTACAACTTTATTTAAAGATGCCAGAGAAAGACATATTTTATGCAACTCATTCTTTGTCTCGTTTTGTCCACCAAACCTTTTATACTGTGTGCGAATGCTCAAAGGTGGGCTTTGTTGGTGTTATTTAATTGTGTGGAGTGCTTTTCAAGCATATTTGCTCATTGCATGACCGCAAGATAATCGATGCTAACATGCTATTTAGGCTAACTGTTATTATGCCTCATTTGTAGCTATATTTGAGATGATTTAATATCATTTACTTTTATCTTCTTCGTATAAAATTTAGTTTTGCATGTCTTCTGACACATTATCTGTATGTAATATTAGGTGAATTTCAGATAATTGTTTGTGTGCCATGTTGTTCCAGACCACAGCAAACATTACCTAGCTTGCCAAAGATTGTAATACATCTATTAAAAGAAAACAGCTTGCCGATTCCTTTAACTAATGTGGCTCTTTAGCACCGTCCTTGTGGCTCCATGGAGCTTTTTCAAAAATGTATGAAAATACAAAAAGATGGGGGGTAAAAAAATATCATTGTGTTATTAGGGTTTCTGTAGGAGGAAAACATGACACAAACCTCCCTAATTATTAGAAATCCCAGTGATTATATCAAACATGATTCTCTGATGAGAGTATTTGGCAAGCACCGTTTTGTCCTACTCATTTTGGCGGTCCTTGAACTCACCTCCAGTTTGTTAACGTGTATAACTTCATTCAAGGATGCCAGAGAAAGAAATATATTATGCATTTCATTATTTGTCTCATTTTGTCCACCAAACCTTTTATACTGTGTGCGAATGCTCAAAGGTGGGCTTTGTTGGTGTTATTTAATTGTGTGGAGTGCTTATCAAGCATATTTGCTCATTGCATGACTGCAAGATACTTGATGCTAACATGCTATTTAGGCTAACTGTTATTATGCCTCATTTGTAGCTATATTTGAGATGATTCAATATCATTTACTTTTATCTTCTTTGTATACAATTTAGTTTTGCATGTCTTCTGACACATTATCTTAATATTTGGTGAATTTCAGATAATTGTTTGTGTGCCATGTTGTTCCAGACCACAGCAAACATTACCTAGCTTGCCAAAGATTGTAATACATCTATTAAAAGAAAACAACTTGTCGATTCCTTTAACTAATGTGGCTCTTTAGCACCGTCCTTGTGGCTCCATGGAGCTTTTTCAAAAATGTATAAAAATAGAAAAAGATAAAGGGAAAAAAATAGTTTTGTGTTATTAGGGTTTCTGTAGGAGGAAAACATGACACAAACCTCCCTAATTATTAGAAATCCCAGTGATTATATCAAACATGATTCTCTGATGAGAGTATTTGGCAAGCGCCGTTTTGTCCTACTCATTTTGGTGGTCCTTGAACTCACTGTAGTTTGTTAACATGTATAACTTTTATTCAAGAAAGACATATTTTATGCAACTCATTCTTTGTCTCGTTTTGTCCACCAAACCTTTTATACTGTGTCCGAATGCTCAAAGGTGGGCTTTGTTGGTGTTATTTAATTGTGTGGAGTGCTTATCAAGCATATTTGCTCATTGCATGACTGCAAGATACTTGATGCTAACATGCTATTTAGGCTAACTGTTATTATGCCTCATTTGTAGCTATATTTGAGATGATTTAATATCATTTACTTTTATCTTCTTTGTATAAAATTTAGTGTTGCATGTCTTCTGACACATTATCTGTATGTAATATTAGGTGAATTTCAGATAATTTTTTGTGTGCCATGTTGTTCCAGACCACAGCAAACATTACCTAGCTTGCCAAAGATTGTAATACATCTATTAAAAGAAAACAGCTTGCCGATTCCTTTAACTAATGTGGCTCTTTAGCACCGTCCCTGTGGCTCCCTGGAGCTTTTTCAAAAATGTATAAAAATAGAAAAAGATAAAGGGAAAAAAATTGTTTTGTTTTATTAGGGTTTCTGTAGGAGGAAAACATGACACAAACCTCCCTAATTATTAGAAATCCCAGTGATTATATCAAACATGATTCTCTGATGAGAGTATTTGGCAAGCGCCGTTTTGTCCTACTCATTTTGGCGGTCCTTGAACTCACTGTAGTTTGTTAACATGTATAACTTTATTCAAGAAAGACATATTTTATGCAACTCATTCTTTGTCTCATTTTGTCCACCAAACCTTTCATACTGTGTGCGAATGCTCAAAGGTGGGCTTTGTTGGTGTTATTTAATTGTGTGGAGTGCTTGTCAAGCATATTTGCTCATTGCATGACTGCAAGATACTTGATGCTAACATGCTATTTAGGCTAACTGTTATTATGCCTCATTTGCAGCTATATTTGAGATGATTTAATATCATTTACTTTTATCTTCTTTGTATACAATTTAGTGTTGCATGTCTTCTGACACATTATCCGTATGTAATATTTGGAGAATTTCAGATAATTGTTTGTGTGCCATGTTGTTCCAGACCACAGCAAACATTACCTAGCTTGCCAAAGATTGTAATACATCTATTAAAAGAAAACAGCTTTCCGATTCCTTTAACTAATGTGGCTCTTTAGCACCGTCCTTGTGGCTCCCTGGAGCTTTTTCAAAAATGTATTAAAAATAGAAAAAGATGGGGGGGGGGGGAAGAAATAGTTTTGTTTTATTAGGGTTTCTGTAGGAGGAAAACATGACACAAACCTCCCTAATTATTAGAAATCCCAGTGATTATATCAAACATGATTCTCTGATGAGAGTATTTGGCAAGCGCCGTTTTGTCCTACTCATTTTGGCGGTCCTTGAACTCACTGTAGTTTGTTAACATGTATAACTTCATTCAAGGATGCCAGAGAAAGACATATTTTATGCAACTCATTCTTTGTCTCATTTTGTCCACCAAACCTTTCATACTGTGTGCGAATGCTCAAAGGTGGGCTTTGTTGGTGTTATTTAATTGTGTTGAGTGCTTATCAAGCATATTTGCTCATTGCATGACTGCAAGATAATAGATGCTAACATGCTATTTAGGCTAACTGTGTGTACATATGACATCATTATGCCTCATTTGTAGCTATATTTGAGATGATTTAAAATCATTTACTTTTATCTTCTTTGTATACAATTTAGTTTTGCATGTCTTCTGACACATTATCTGTATGTAATATTAGGTGAATTTCAGATAATTGTTTGTGTGCCATGTTGTTCCAGACCACAGCAAACATTACCCAGCTTGCCAAAGATTGTAATACATCTATTAAAAGAAATCAGCTTGCCGATTCCTTTAACTTGGACACACACATCTATAACTTTGGCCATTCTTAGCCAGTCATTTCCAGGAGTTATCTCACCTTTGGAGTAGCCTTTGATTTACTAATGGTTTCTAATGTTGTAAAAATGTGTAGAATAAATATATAAAATGTCAATATTTCTGTCAACAAAGATTTGCCTCAAAAGTTGCTTTTGCATAATATCGCAAAACAAAACGGCAGATATGTCTCACCTTATACACACTATAATAATACTCCCACGTTGAAGCACAGTACAATCCATCAAGGGGTGTGGCTTCATAGCTTACCAAAGTCATACTAAAACATTTTGATAGATTTTTGAGCGCCGTGTGTAATGTTCTATATTTTCAATGGAACATATAACATTTTGGTGTTGTTTACTTGAGTCAAATTGCAGTCTGCATGTATCTCTTATGTGTGACTGCCATTATATTACAGTCTACATCATCATCATCTTTGTTGTAGCGGTGTAGCGTGCAAGGATGGGAGTGGAAGAAGTGTCAAAAGATGGAGCTAGTCTTCCGTTGATGCGTCGGCTAATGGGGATCTCAAATAAACCATTACACAATTAACGGTTTTAATGATATTCTGACTTTACTTAAATCAATAACGGAGCAGCATCTCCTCATTGAAGGCTCACTAGTGCAACAACGTCGGAAATGTGTCCCGTGAAAAACCGTCCGACTGGAACTCTCTAATAACTCAAGTTTCTTGGGTGAATAATGTAAACTCACTACACCGGTACGTTTTAGTGCTTTCATGGCGAGTTTACGAACAGATATAAGTAAGAACGTTACACTACTTTATATTAGAAATGGCAACAGCGGAGGATGAATGTCCTATAACAACAAAATAGAGAAAAATAAAACGTTTATCAGCTACGGAGTCACCATAGACTACAATGGCGGATGCACACACATTTTAAGGACTTATACAGATCAGCAGGTACCAGAAGGTCAGAAAAGTTGCGTTTGCATAATATTGTGAAACAAAATGCCAGATAATATGTCTTACATTATACACACATCATAAAAATACTCGTATGTTGAAACACAGTACAATACATCAAGTGGTGCGGCTTCATAGCTTACCAAAGTCTTACTAAAACATTTTAATAGAATTTTGAGCGCCGTGTGTAATGTTCCATATTTTTACTGGAACATATAACATTTTGGTGTTGTTTACTTAAGTCATATTGCAGTCTACATGTAGTTCTTATTTGTGACTGCCATCATATTGCAGTCTGCACGTATCTCTTTTGTTTAACGACCATCTTCTGGTCACACTTATCATTACACCATGTGCCAAATAAAATTGCTTCGAGGCCGGTAAGCACAACCAGAATTATTCCGTACATTAGGCACACCGGGTTATAAGGCGCACTGTCGAGTTTTGAAAAACAAAAAGGATTTTAAGTGTGCCTTATAGTCTGGAAAATACGGTATTCATCTATTTGCTCCGAAATTGTTAAATGAACACACTGGAACTTGAGATTCGCACTATTTTTAGCGCTTTGTGATAAAAATGTGTCGGATTTAGTTGTGAGCTGTATTGCACAGGTGTCCAGTCGGCCAAGAATAAGCAAAGTAGCCCATAATAGTATTTTGAGCGCCGTGTGTATTATTTTATATTTTCAATGGAACGTATACAATATTGGTGTTGTTTACTTGAGTCATATTGCCATCATATTGCAGTCTACAGGTATCTCTTATGTTTGACTTCCATCTACTGGTCACACTTATCATTACACCATGTACCAAATAACATAGCTTCGAGGTCAGTAAGCAAAAACAGAATTATTCTGTACATTAGGCGCACCGGGTTATAAGGCGCACTGTCGACTTTTGAGAAAGAAAAAGAATTTTAAGTGCGCCTTATTGTACGGAAAATACGGTATTCATCTCTTTGCTCCGAAATTGTTAAATGAACACACTGGAACTTGTGATTCGCACTATTTTTAGCGCTTTGTGACAAAATGTGGCAGATGAAATTGTGAGCTGTATTGCGCAGGCGTCAAGAAGGCAGAGAAAAAGCGAGGTATGTTATGGTCCGCCGCCCGGATCATATATTGTTCTGGTTTTTGAGTCCTTTTGTGTTTCCTGTTTGTTTTTGGACTCTTCCGATCCCTGGTTTGGCTCTTCCTTGTTTTATCTTGTTACCACGGTTTCTCATTTGTTCCACCTGCTCTTGTTTATTACGTGCACCTGTGTTTTGATTATTGCTTTAGTATTTAAGCCTGCCTTCGACCTCAGTTCTGTCTTGAGCCGTTGTTTGCTCTATGCAACACTCACGTTGGTATTTTCTACTTCTATGTCTAGACTTGTGCTAAGTTAAGTTTCGCCTTAGCTCCGCGTGGGCTCGGCACGTCATTTTGGACTTTTGGACTCCACGATAATTTTAGCTTAGATCCCCGTGCATTCGGCACGCATTTTCTCTTGTCTGTTTTGATCCAGTGTTCTTTTGTTTTTGTACATTAAATCAAGCTCTTACCTGCAATTCCTGTCCTTCTGGTCCGTTTGCATCTTGGGGAGACAAAACGCGCATCCACGATGCGAGCACCGCGTGACGAGTCAATCCAATCCACTCTATTTATATAGCACATTTAAACAACAATAACGTTTCCAAAGTGCTGCTCAGCCATGTCAAAAACAATATTAAAAAAAAACAATATTATGCTCCACCAATGACTGAATAAAAACAAAAAATAAATAAATACAATACCAATATAAAAAAAAAAAACAATATAAAAAAAAAATATGATTAAAAACTATTTTAGAGGGTAAAATTAATTAAAACAGTAAAATAGAAATCAAAGCGTACAAAAAAACACAGAGGACAACAGAGGACCACACAAGGTAGCCCATAATATTTTCAGCGCCGTTTATAATGTTCAATATTTTTAATGGAACATATACATATACATTTTTAATTTTCCTGAAGGAACTCTTCTGAAGGAATCAATAAAGTACTATCTATCTATCTATCTATCTATCTATCTATCTACAATGTTGGTGTTGTTTACTTGAGTCATATTGCCATCATATTGCAGTCCACACTGATATCTACTGGTCACATTTATCATTACACCATGTACCAAATAAAATTGCTCCGAGGTCGGTAAGCACGACCAGAATTATTCCGTACATTAGGCGCACCGGGTTATAAGGTGCACTGTCAGGTTTTGAGAAAAAAAAAGATTTTAAGTGCGCCTTATAGTCCGTAAAATACATTGTACGTCATTTGCTATTAAGTATTTTTTCCCGTCACCCCAGACTGGGTCGCCCCGACTCATAAGAGCCCGGTCTGAGATTGACCTTTTTATTTTACTCATCCTATCCCTGCGTTCACCGTTTTTCCCACTTTTTACGGGGCACTGAAGGTGGCAACCCATCCACGTTCCTCTTCCGTCTGTCGGGTTTGTGCTAAAAAATGAAATTGTTGTTGTCCTTTTGCAGTGACCATGAAGATCTTTGCCAAAACCAAGGGTGCACTGCTCTCATGTTGCTTGTTTTCGGATTTCACGGGGTTGTGGGCTTTGTGACCCCGAGACATCAAGATGGAAGACGAGATCACCTGATAGCAGGGGTGTCCAAACTTTTTCCACAGAGGGCCACACACTGAAAAATTTAAGCATGCGGGGGCCACTTTGATATTTTTCATTTTCAAACCATAACAAAATATATAGATTTCTTTGTTTTATCTTTAGGGATCCCGGGGAGCATAGAGGGGTCTCAGTCACTAAAATGTTAAAAATAAGTCAAATTATTATTTTTTATTTTTATTTAATGCTTACAGTAAATCTCTATATCAACTTGAGGTTGATATAAAGTAAAACAAATAAAGTTTAATGCCTTTTCTGTCAAAGACAACTTTGTCTTTTATAGTAAAACTGAAATATGCAGTATTTAGACAGATAGATAGTACTTTATTGATTCCTTCAGGAGAGTTCCTTTATTTATAAGTCCTCAAAGATCAATAATGCAGGACACCATTGATTTTAATTGTTTAATATTTTTGAGTAATCACAGTGAAAATTAAATAAAATCCTACTAAATATATTTGCGATCCGAAAGGTTCCCCACTCATAATGTGATACATTTTTATTAGTTTTTTTTTACTATTAACACTTAAATTTCAAGATCAACTTCCAATACATCTGTCGATTTTAAGTTTGAACTATTATTTTGTTTGTTTTATGCTCTTTCGTCAAAACTTTGATGTTTTTATATGGCAACCACACAACATAGGCAATATTTTTTTCCTCATAAAACATTTTAAAGTGATCATTTTTAAGTAATAATTCATTATAACATAGATTTTTTTGTCCTTATTTTTTTTGGAGCAATGGAAAAAAAAGAAAATAAAGACAAAAGGAAAAAAAAACTGCCTTCATGGCAACTTTGTGTCAAATTTGCCACTTTTTCTCATTAGATTTCACCTGATTCCACTTTTTTTTAAATGTTTTTATTTTTATTTTACAATACTATCAATTTTGCAATTTTTGCAGAATGTGTGGCGGGCCGGTAAACGATTAGCTGCGGGCCCCAAATGGCCCCCGGGCCACACTTTGGACACCCCTGCCTGATAGGGTTGAGCTGACCTTCTGATGAACATTAAGAGGACTCTCATCGCCCTCCTGTCGGTTGTAACATTCTTCTGGTAGAGATTAAGAAACATGGTTAAAATGTCAGATTCACTTCGTGAATGTCAGACACGGCCGTGGCATCTAATTAGTCTCAAATGTCTTTTGTATTAATATTCTAGTACAGTACAGTATTGTATCCAACATTACGAACTGGACATCTATAACTGTCCTGTTTTGTGTTTGTTATAGTTCTCCTATGTTTACGTTTATTTCTGCTTCAGTGCTCCTTTGTTTACGTTGTAGTTGCAAGGTGCGCTGATCATTTAAGATATTTTCTTTTTCAAAATAAGCCTAAATCTGCACTGATTCAGGTCAATAAAGAGTAGCCCGATGGGACTCTAGACCAGGGATCCTCTCAGGGGGGCCGCATGGGGTTAAAAAAATGTATATATCCGTATATAAATATATATATATCCATCCGTCCATCCATTCTGCTTATCCGAGGTCGGGTCGCGGGGGCAGCAGCCTAAGCAGGGCAGCCCGGACTTCATTCCCCCCAGCCACTTTGTCCAGTGTACTCTGTATCACCCAGTATGCCTTTCAATCTTGTACGTGTGTTTGAGGAAGCTGCATACAACATGTTGCAGGACTGGCATACGGTTCGCACATGATGTGGAAGGCGTCAAAAGCAATGGCTTCACAGCACGCCCTTTTTCTCGTTATCTGGATGAGCATCATCGGATATTCGCGAGAACGTTAGTGACTCCCGTTGCCTTCTTTACTTTGTGACACGGGTCAAACTAGCTCTTTTAGTGGTAAAGGTTGCCGACTCCGAATATATAACAACGTGCGGGTGGAGGGCAATTGCGGTTCTGACAAAATATTGGTTCGGGTGGATGACGACTTTAGTGATGCGCTTGCGGATGATAGAATTGTCTATCCGCGCATCTCTACTGTACATAAAACAAGAATGGGAAAGAATTCCACCTGAAAAGCTTCAAAAACGTGTCTCCTCAGTTCCCAAACGTTTATTGAGTGTTGTTAAAAGAAAAGGTGATGTAACACAGTGGTGAACATGCCCTTTCCCAACTACTTTGGCACGTGTTGCAGCCATGAAATTCTAAGTTAATTATTATTTGCAAAAAAAAAATAAAGTTTATGAGTTTGAACATCAAATATGTTGTCTTTGTAACATATTCAACTGAATATGGCTTGAAAAGGATTTGCAAATCATTGTATTCTGTTTATATTTACATCTAACACAATTTCACAACTCATGGAAACAGGGTTTGTATATATATATATATATATATATATATATATATATATAATATATAATATATAGAACTTCAGTCGTTCAACAGTCCGGGGTCTCTGCTGTCGTATTTTACGCTTTATAAAGCGCTATAAATTTTCGATGGGAGACAGGTCTGGACTGCGGGCGGGCCAGGAAAGTACCCACACTCCTTTTTTACGAAGCCATGCTGTTGTAACACTTGTCTTGCTGAAATAAGCAGGGGCGTCCATGATAACGTTGCTTGGATGACAACATATGTTGCTCCAAAGCCTGTATGGACCTTTCAGCATTAATGGTGCCTTCACAGATGTGTAAGTTACCCATGCCTTGGGCACTAATACACCCCCATACCATCACACATGCTGGCTTTTGAAGTTTGCACCTATAACAATCCGGATGGTTAATTTCCTCTTTGTTCCGGAGGACACCACGTCCTCTGTTTCCAAAAATAATTTGAAATGTGAAATCGTCAGACTACAGAACATCTTTCCACTCAGTCCATCAAGGGACGGCGTGGCGCAGTGGGAGAGTGGCCGTGCGCAACCCAAGGGTCCCGGGTTCAAATCCCACCTAGTACCAACCTCGTCACGTCCGTTGTGTCCTGAGCAAGACACTTCACCCTTGCTCCTGATGGGTGCTGGTTGGCGCCTTGCATGGCAGCTCCCTCCATCAGTGTGTGAATGTGTGTGTGTGAATGGGTAAATGTGGAAGTAGTGTCAAAGCGCTTTGAGTACCTTGAAGGTAGAAAAGCGCTACACAAGTACAACCCATTTATTTATACATAAAAAAATAATATAAATAATAGGCCCACCTTGACGTATTATTTTCGGGTCTC
This sequence comes from Nerophis ophidion, assembly GCF_033978795.1. Lineage (NCBI taxonomy): Eukaryota > Metazoa > Chordata > Actinopteri > Syngnathiformes > Syngnathidae > Nerophis > Nerophis ophidion. The sequence goes on from NC_084635.1 coordinate 3,374,754, forward strand.
CCCATGTCTAGCATTAAAAGATTACAGTTGGTACAAAATGCGGCTGCTAGACTTTTGACAAGAACAAGAAAGTTTGATCACATTACGCCTGTACTGTATATACCTTTATATACCTATACTGTATATACCTATACTGTATATACCCATACATACATATATACCTATACTGTATATACCTTTATATACATATATACATACATATATACCTATACTGTATATACCTTTATATACATATATACATACATATATACCTATACTGGCTCACCTGCACTGGCTTCCTGTGCACTTAAGATGTGACTTTAAGGTTTTACTACTTACGTATAAAATACTACACGGTCTAGCTCCATCCTATCTTGCCGATTGTATTGTACCATATGTCCCGGCAAGAAATCTGCCTTCAAAAGACTCCGGCTTATTAGTGATTCCCAAAGCCCAAAAAAAGTCTGCGGGCTATAGAGCGTTTTCCGTTCGGGCTCCAGTACTCTGGAATGCCCTCCCGGTAACAGTTCCAGATGCTACCTCAGTAGAAGCATTTAAGTCTCACCTTAAAACTCATTTGTATACTCTAGCCTTTAAATAGACTCCCTTTTTAGACAAGTTGATCTGCCGTTTCTTTTCTTTTTCTTCTATGTCCCACTCTCCCTTGTGGAGGGGGTCCGGTCCGATCCGATCCGGCGGCCATGTACTGCTTGCCTGTGTATCGGCTGGGGACATCTCTGCGCTGCTGATCCGCCTCCGCTTGGGATGGTTTCCTGCTGGCTCCGCTGTGAACGGGACTCTCGCTGCTGTGTTGGATCCGCTTTGGACTGGACTCGCGCGACTGTGTTGGATCCATTATGGATTGAACTTTCACAGTATCATGTTAGACCCGCTCGACATCCATTGCTTTCCTCCTCTCCAAGGTTTCTCACAGTCATCATTGTCACCGACGTCCCACTGGGTGTGAGTTTTCCTTGCCCTTATGTGGGCCTACCGAGGATGTCGTAGTGGTTTGTGCAGCCCTTTGAGACACTAGTGATTTAGGGCTATATAAGTAAACATTGATTGATTGATTGATTGACCCCACTGATCCGGTCTGGCCTCCTCTCCGGTACACCTGCATAGACCTTACCGGGACCATACCATGTTTCACAAGAAATTTGCACACTTTTCCCATCATGACAGGACACACGGAAATCACCAAAGACCTTTTTTTTGTTCTGAATTTGGAACCTGTTTAGTTCATCTACAGAATGTGTCGCCGGCCAATAAAAATTGAGCTGCGGGCCACGCTTTAATGGGTCAGCCTCTGACCGTGTTTTCTATTTTTCCTCTCCTCGCCGCTCTTTTCTCGTCACGTTAATTGTATGTTGTCAGCGCTGAGGTGCAGACATGTTTCATCTGCAGCTGGGCTCAGTGTGACATATATGTTACTGCGTCCATACACACACTCTGCATTTGTTATGATATGCTGTTAAAAAGTCTCCTTGTGTGCGACCAATCTTCATGTCACACTGCGTTTCCTGTATCGCCTTCCTTCCCCCGCCCCTGCCCTCCGGCGATCTCTCGCTGTGGCGGCGGGCGGGAGGTAGGTGGATGCTGGCGGAGGGAGGTATTGGGGGTGTTGTCAGAGCAGGTGGTATACCTCAGGCTTGCATCTGCATGTTTGCAAAAAATAGAAGAGGAAACTCTAGCTGCTGGCTCAATATTATTACTGTCAACTTGTGTGGAGTGAATATTATTTGCTGGAGCAATGAAGCGTAGGAACGTGGCTTTTTTATTTTATTTTATTTTTTTTTACTTCTGTCCACACAATTCCAGGGGCCTCATCTACTAAAAATCCAACTATGCTCTAATCCAGTGGTCCCCAACCACCGGGCCGCGGCCCGGTACCGTGTCGTGGCCCGATTGGTACTGGGCCGCAGAATAATTTTTTATTCATTTTTAGTAAAAAAAGAAAAACTTTTTTTTTTAAATTTTTTTATTTATTTATTAAATCAACATAAAAAACACAATATACACTTACAATTAGTGCACCAACCACAAAAACGTCCCTTTTTCATGACAAAAACGTCCCTTTGTCATGACAAAGAAAAAAAAAAAAAAAGAAGGACCCCCCCCCCCCCCGGGCCGCGGGACAAATTATTAAGCGTTGACCCGCGGATACAAAAAGGTTGGGGACCACTGCTCCAAACCAGTGTTTTTCACTGGTTTAGAGCAGTGAGAAACAACCGTGGGAGATGATGTAATTCCATCATCCATCCATCCATCCATCTATCTTCTTCCGCTTATCCGAGGTCGGGTCGCGGGGGCAGCAGCCTAAGCAGGGAAACCCAGACTTCCCTCTCCCCAGCCACTTTGTCTAGCTCTTCCCGGGGGATCCCGAGGCGTTCCCAGGCCAGCCGGGAGACATAGTCTTCCCAACGTGTCCTGGGTCTTCCCCGTGGCCTCCTACCGGTTGGACGTGCCTAGGGAGGTGTTTAGGTGGCATCCTGACCAGATGCCCGAACCACCTCATCTGGCTCCTCTCCATGTGGAGGAGCAGCGGCTTTACTTTGAGTTCCTCCCGGATGGCAGAGCTTCTCACCCTATCTCTAAGGGAGAGACCCAAACTCATTTGGGCCGCTTGTACCCGTGATCTTATCCTTTCGGTCATGACCCAAAGCTCAAGACCATAGGTGAGGATGGGAACGTAGATCGACCGGTAAATTGAGAGCTTTGCCTTCCGGCTCAGCTCCTTCTTCACCACAACGGATCGGTACAACGTCCACATTACTGAAGATGCCGCACCGATCTCACGATCCACTCTTCCCTCACTCGTGAAAAAGACTCCTAGGGACTTGAACTCCTCCACTTGGGGCAGGGTCTCCTCCCCAACCCGGAGATGGCATTCCACCCTTTTCCGGGCGAGAACCATGGACTCGGACTTGGAGGTGCTGATTCTCATTCCGGTTGCTTCACACTCGGCTGCGAACCGATCCTGTGAGAGCTGAAGATCCTGGCCAGGTGAAGCCATCAGGACCACATCTTCTGCAAAAAGCAGAGACCTAATCCTGCGGTCACCAAACCAGAACCCCTCAACGCCTTGACTGCGCCTAGAAATTCTGTCCATAAAAGTTATGAACAAAATCGATTAATTGGGTTAAACATATTTTTTGCAAAAAAGTAATTCGTATCCGCAAATGTGCCGTTGTTGAGTGTTGGTGCTGTCTAGGGGTCGGCGGGGTAACCGTGTAATACTCTTCCATATCGGTAGGTGGCAGCAGGTAGCTAATTGCTATGTAGATGTCGGGAACATGGTTTGTGGTGATCACAATATGCGGGAGGCAGTGTGCAGGTAAAAAGGTGTCTAATGCTTGAACCAAAAATAAACAAAAGGCGAGTGCTGTGAAGAAAAGGCATTGAAGCTTAGGGCATAGTTGCCAACCTTAAGACCTCCGATTTCGGGAGGTGGGGTTGGGGGGCGTGGTTGGGGGAGGGGTGTGGTTGGGGGTGTGGTTAAGAGTCAAGTACTTCATATATATCTATATATACACATAAGAAATACTTGAGTTCCAGTGTTCATTTATTTACACATATTCACACACATAACACTCAACTACTCATTGTTGAGTTAAAGGGTTGAATTGTCCATCCTTGTTCTATTCTCTGTCACTATTTTTCTAACCATATGCATGTGCAGTAGATGGCAGTATTGTCCTGTTTAAGAGTGTCACAACATTGCTGTTTACGGCAGACGGACTGCTTTACAGTAGACGAAAACGTGACTGCTGTTGTTGTGTGTTGTTACCGCGCTGGGAGGACTTTAATGAAACTGCCTAACAATAAACCCACATAAGAAACCAAGAACTCGCCCTCGATTATTCTACAGTTATATAACGTCATTGGGCAGGCACTCTGTTTATATTGTGGGAAAGCGGACGTGAAAACAGGCTGTCGACACGTCACTCGGATCCGCATGGAGCTGGAGGGGGCGTGGCCTCCAGCTCTGCCTGGATTTCGGGAGATTTTCGGGAGAAGATTTGTCCCGGGGGGTTGTCGGGAGAGGCGCTGAGTTTCTGGAGTCTCCCAGAAAATCTGTGTGGGTTGGCAGGTATGGTGTACTTTGGAAAATACTGTGTAGTACTACTAGTGGGAATGTTGATTGTGATTTACTAAGACTGTGTGTACTAGTGTTGTCCAGATAACAATATTTTGGTACCCAAAAATTAATTTTGATACTTTTTGATACTTTTCTAAATAAAGGGCACCATAAAAAATGTAATTTTGGGGTTTATTTTAACCAAAAAATCTAGTAATAAAGTACACCCAAACCTGCTGGTTGATGTGTAGTGTAGTCACACGATCAGCTCCTGGCCGGGGGAGCCACGTTCTAATTTGGAGCCAAGTTTCAGTTCCCAGCAATTTGTGAAGTGCACCTATTCCCCGTAGAAATCAGCAGGCTTCTGCTTCTCTTCATCCTCCATTCGACATCGATCATGAGGAAAGGGGCCGCCTGGGCTCCATGTTCCAACTTACCCTCCCCCTCCGTTGAGCGCCCAGCCGTCCCATATTTGACGGTGTTGATGCTATAGAAGTCTCATTAATTGTGACAGGTGAGCATCCCCTGAGGGGCCGCACCAGTCAGGCCAGTGGGGTGGATAAGCATCTTGAAGGCGGTGATGGAGAGGGATAAACAAGTGGAGCAATCGCAGCGCTTGATCCTGTAGCAGGTGCTAAATAAACTGTCCCAGCTGGGGGGGGGCAAGGGGGGTTTACCAGGGTTAAGGTGAGCTAGGATGAACACAGAATAATATGGATTGGAGAAGGGCATACATAAATGATAAATGGGTTGTACTTGTATAGCACTTTTCTACCTTCAAGGTACTCAAAGCGCTTTGACACTACTTCCACATTTACCCATTCACACACACATTCACACACTGATGGAGGGAGCTGCCATGCAAGGCGCCAACCAGCACCCATCAGGAGCAAGGGTGAAGTGTCTTGCTCAGGACACAACGGACGTGACGAGGTTGGTATTAGGTGGGATTTGAACCAATGACCCTCGGGTTGAGCACGGCCACTCTCCCACTGCGCCACGCCGTCCCATGTTCACTTGTTTTGTATGTTAATAATAACATACATCGTTCTATCCTAAAAGTGACAATTTTTATTCTTATGATTTTAAATCGATTCATAATTTATATATATGTATGTATGTATGTGTGTGAATATATGCATATGTGTGTGTGTGTATATATGTATGTGTGTGAATATATGCATATGTGTGTGTGTATATATGTATGTGTGTGTATATAAATGTGTATGTATATATGTACATAATGTCTATGTGTATATATGTATACATATATATGTACTGAAAATGTGTATATAATGTGTGTGTGTATATGTATGTATATATGTATATGTATATATGTATATGTATGTATATATGTATATATGTATGTGTATATATATATGTATATATGTATGTGTATATATATATATATATATATATGTATGTATGTATGTATGTATGTATGTATGTATATATATATATATATATATATATATATGTATATATATATGTGTGTGTACATATATGTCTACATGTGTATATATGTATACTCGTGTGTGTGTGTGTGTGTGTGTGTGTATATATATATATATATATATATATGTATATATGTATATGTATGTGAGGGAAAAATCACAAGACTACTTCATCTCTACAGAATTGTTTCATGAGGGGTTCCCTCAATCATCAGGAGATTGAGGGAACCCCTCATGAAACAGTTCTGTAGAGACGAAGTAGTTTTGTGATTTTTCCCACACCTACATATTGCGCTCTACCACGGTATCGAGCATTATTCTCTGGATAATCCAATCAAGACATATGTATATATATATATATATATATATATATATATATGTGTGTGTGTGTGTGTGTGTGAATATATTGTATTTTTTTTAAGGTATAAATATTTTTATGTATGTATTCATCAATTGTATTGTATTTAAAGAATCCATTTTTGTATTAACAAAAAATATTTAACACCTATTAGTATATAATTTATATACCAAATAATATATTACGAGAATCATGTTGAATATCAAGTTGAAATAATCAGCCCAATAATCGGAACTGTATCGAATCGTGAGGTGTCCAAATATTCCCACATCTACCGTGCGATTTTATATATAAATGTACAAGACAATTAAAAAAATATGTTAGAATTACTGTTAATACTCGCCCTTGGACAGTTTATATTCAGGCCACAACAAAACATGCATTTCCAGATGCAATTTGTTATTTCTTAGTGACTCCAGGACTGTAACGTTAGTATGTTGACTTCAAGTCCCTGGCAATGACTTGTTGGCGGCATGTTTCGGTGTCTGACTTGTTCCATCCAAACAAAGAATTTCCTCGTTCCTCTTCGGGTTTTGTTGGTTTAGCTTCCATTGTGCTTTCCGTCTCTGCTAGTTGCAGACTTCTACATTGTTGACATCCATAATGCTTCCGGCTCTCGTAGTGAAGTTCTTTCAAGTAACTTGAGAATGCATTTAGTGTGTAGTAGCCACAGCCCAGACATTCAAATGATGATAGAGTTACATCGCACCATAGACATCTTTATCTTCTACTATGATATATATTGTTATATCGCACTAATTGTTAATATAAGAGTGCTTTGACGTTGTCTCAGGAATGTGTGGAGGACGTTTTATTTTTCTAGTCTGGTGCAAATTACTGGTTGGACCCAAGGACAAGCTAATTAGTTTAATTTGGTGGAGTGGCAAGGTCACATTGGACCTCAGAGAGCACATCATTGTTGTCCATACACTGATGATGAGCACCTTGACATGTATCCTGCAAAAAACAGCCTCATCTGCAGTGGACGTTTGTTTTTTTGGTCTATGAGCGCTTCTAGTCAGGTTTATTTTCATACAAAAGGCGCATCATAGGTCATCTTCTCATCCGTGGCTCACCCGTGCAACAATAACAAAGCCGGAAATGTGTCCCGTGAAAAAACGTCCAACCGGAACTCTCTAATAACTAAAGTTCCTTGGTTGAATAATGCAAACTCACTACACCGGTATGTTTTAGCACTTTCATGGCAAGTTTACTGACAAATATAAGTAAGAACTTTGCACTACTTTATATTAGAAATGGCAACAGCGGAGGATAAATGTCCCATAATAAGAAGATAGAGAAAAAGAAGAAGCTTATCCACTACGGTGTCCCCACGGACTACAAGGGCGGACTCATGCAAATTTGCAGGGCATATGCAGATCACAAATACACATCAACAGGTACCAGAAGGTAAGAAAAGTTCTTTTTGCATAACATTGCAAAACAAAACTGTGACAGTTGCTTGCTGTCGTGCGGGTTCCATGGACCACTCAGGAAGGACATGCTGAGCAGGTTTGACTCTTGTTTATTGCTTTCAAATAAACCTTGTCTGCGGTCGTGTCACTCTTCCGCGGGGTCTACAGTCTCCCTCTGCTGCTCGCTCTCCGTCTCTCTTTAGCCGCCCACGTCGTCATCGTCGTCTGCGGCTCGCTCTCTGACGTTTTTGCTCTCCTCCGCTTACTGCCCCGATCTCTCCTTCTCCCCTTTCATACATCGTGAGGAGATGAGTTAATTTTGTACTGGTGTGCGATTCACACACCTGCACATGACTGCGGCGTCGCTCCCGGCACGCCCCGCCTCTCCGCTCAGCCGCATTCTCCGCCTCCTCACCGCCATCTTGGACCGGGCTCCAGCGTGCCCTGCTCCGCTGCTCGTTTTCCGGCTCCGCCTCACCACAAAAACGTTAGATATCATGTCTTACCTTATACACACACCATAATAATACTCCTATGTTGAAACAGAGTACAATCCATCAAGTCGTATAAAAAATTTTGATAGATTTTTTTAGTGCCGTGTGTAATGTTCTATATTTTCAATGGAACATATACAATTTTGATGTTGTTTAATACACATTTTTCTTATTGGTGACTGCCATCATATTGCAGTCTCCACGTATCTCTTATGTGTGACGGCCATCTACTGGTCACACTTATTACATCATGTACCAAATACTATAGCTTTGAGGTAGGTCAGGCACAACCAGAATTAGGCGCACTGTCCAGTTTTGAGAAAATGAAAGGCTTTGAAGTGTGCCTTATAGTCCGAAAAATACAGCAGCTAGCCATTATTTTAGTAATCAAGTCATCTATCGATTAATCTTATCGAGTATTCGAGTAACACACTTTATAACCTTAATGCATATTTTACACAAAAAAGTTGAAATAAACAAAAAATATATATTCTTGTAATAACTTTCATTCTTGTATTCTAATAAATGAACATCATAAACATTGAAATTGCACTTTTAACATGCGTGCATTAATTAAAATGAAAATAAAACATACTGACACCCACTGCTGGCGTGCATGCATTGTAGCAGCGGTGCGGGAACTTTGTCAGCATGTTTAAAGTTCCAGGCACTCCATGCAGTTAGGATTTTTTTCCATTTTTATTAATTATACTCGTATAACAATTAATCAAAGAAACAGAAAATACTTCAAAGACCTGTCTCCCATTGAAAATGTGTGGCACAATATTAGATAGTACTTTACAACAACGGAGAGTCCGGACTGTGGAACAACTTCAGCTGTACATCAAGCAAGAATGGGAAAGAATTCCACCCGAAAAGCTTAAAAAATTGCTCTTCTCAGTTCCCAAACGTTTACTGAGTGTTGTTAAAAGGAAAGGCCATGTAACACAGTGATAAAAATGTATCTGTGCCAACTTTTTTGCTGTCATGATCCGTGATCCGGATCAAGTTATGTTTAGTGACGGAGATAGATATCTACATATATCCATATTTAAGAGTTATTTCTTTCTATAGTCATATTTGAAATAGCTAGTGTTTTACGTTTAAGTTAACCTTGACTTTAGGAATGTGAGGAGTAACAATACTCCCATCTTATCTCATCCTGTGTCCAGCTAAGGTGGACAATAGACATGTGTATTCGTTCCGGTGGGTGGGGGAAAGAGACATATTGAAGAAGACCGCCCTTCCGTAAGGTTTTTAGATCAACTCGGCGACACGATCTGAATGTGTGTCTCTCCAAAGCTTTGGAATAAATTGCAAAATACCTATTCTGTTCTGGGTGATCATTTAAACTCATCCTATGTGTCATCAAAAGAACTTGGGATTGCCCAGCAACTTAAATTCCCTTGGAGGAACATCTGGTCCAAATGCAGCATTAGTTCTGTTCTGTTAGTTTTGGACTTCATTCGTTCCTGTTTTGTGTAAATTGGGTGTTTGTTTTGGTTACCATGGGTGTTAATCGGTTTCACCTGCCTCTGATTAGTGCCCGGCACGTTGACCTGCTGTTGAGCACTAATCAGAGAGCTATTTATTCACGTTGCATTGTTTGCTGTATGCAACTATCACGTTGGTTTATTCCTGTTCATGATTCCTTATCTTGATCCTGTGCTAAGCTGTTATCTTAGCTTCCCGTGCGATCGGCATGTTTTTTCTTGGTTTGTTTCTGTCTTTTGATACTATTATGATTAAATTATCATCTCCCACCTCATGCTGTCGTCCGAAGCCGTCCATCCTGCATTCCGGGAGGACAAACCCCAACCCGACCACGCCACCACGTGACATTTGCAATGTGTTGCTGCCATTAAATTCTAAGTTAACGATTATTTGCAACAAAAAAAAAAAAGTTTCTCAGTTCAAAAATTAAATATCTTGTCTTTGCAGTCTATTCAATTGAATATAAGAGGAAAATGATATGCAAATCTTTTTATTCTCTTTTTATTTACCATTTACACATGTCAACTTCACTGGTTTTTGGTTTGGTATTTCCTTCATACTTCAACACACATGTAAAAAATCTTTAAGGTATTCTCGTGAAAAATAAGACCTGGGCCCCTAAAGCAGGGGTGTCCAAAGTGTGGCCCGGGAGCCATTTGCGGTCCACAGCTAATGTTTTACCGGCCCGCAGCACATCATTCTAAAAATACTAAAATATATATATATTTTTTTAAACAATAAAAAAGTGGAATAAAACAGCAAATTAATGAAATGCAACGAGAAAAAGTTGCATTGTTGACTCTAATAACACAATTTTTTCAATAATTTATCAAAAAATAATAATGAATAAAAATCAATGTTGCTATTGGGGGGGCGGTATAGCTTGGTTGGTAGAGTAGCCGTGCCAGCAACTTGAGGGTTGCAGGTTCGATTCCCGCTTCAGCCATCCTAGTCACTGCCGTTGTGTCCTTGGGCAAGACACTTTACCCACCTGCTCCCAGTGCCACCCACACTGGTTTAAATGTAACTTAGATATTGGGTTTCACTATGTAAAGCGCTTTGAGTCACTAGAGAAAAGCGCTATATAAATATAATTCACTTCACTTCACTATAAATTATTGATTGATTTAAGGACAAGAAGGACATTAATAAAACAAACACATAAAAACATGAAAAATGTCAAAATTAGAAAAAAAAAATTCCATACTAACTATATACTAATACTAATTATACTAATCATCCTATTGATTGTTATTGTAAATATACTAAACCAATTACAATAAACGATGTATTATCTGAAGCTGATATAGAGATTTAAGTGTTGAATGAAAAAAAAAAAAAATGTAAAAAAAAGCATGACATTTTTATAAGTGTGGCACTTTTGGATCCGTAAGGATTTTAGTGGAATTTAATAACTGTCTTTGCTAAAAAAAAAAAAATTAAATAATACATTCAAATCAATTTTGCTATGAATTATTGACCTGTTTAGGGATCCAATAACTTCACATTAAATATTTAACTTTGAAAATATTTTTGGGAAAAATAATGTGTATTTTTTTTTTGCCTCAAAAAATAGGGTTTCGACAAAAAGCTTTGTTGCGTTCTGACCCGTTCTTCCTTCGGTCAACGCCCCCAGATTCTTTTACGACACATAAGCTGGTTTTAAATCAATCAGAGACAGAGGTTACTAATTTAGATATTTTATAACCAAAGCGCTTTGGGAGACCAATCTAGATACAACATTTCATAGGCACGGTCCAAATTGATCTAATCCTAAAATGGCAGTTTCTCCCTCCTCACTCACTCTCACCCGCCCCTCTTCTTCTCCTCCCTACCTCGGACAGTTGAGATAACAGAATGTTATGTCTTCATTCCAACATTCCAAATTCAAGGTCTATGTAAAAGGCTCACACTTTAGCTGTTCTAAAATCTGACGAGGAAATAAAAAGACAACCAAATCCAACAGTTTGTAAAAGGTAAAAAAAAAATAAATAAAGTAGAATTAGCGATTCAAGGGTTTTATGAAAAAAATATTTTGAACCTTGTTTAAGACTGAAACCCTTCTGGGTCCTTAAGACCTAACTTGAGGGAGCCCCAACATTTAAAAAAAAAAAAAGTGTATATTTTATTGGTTTTGAAAATAAAAAAAATATCAACTTGGCCCCCGCTTGCTTTGATTTTTCAGTGTGCGGCCCTCAGTGGAAAAAGTTAGGACACCCCTGCCTTAAAGAGTTAATATAACAAACAAAGAAGACATCAGTGCTAATTGAAAACTGTATTTCATCGAAGGCCGCCACGCCCTGAGACGCAAAAAGACGGTTTCTATGCTCTATACATATCTCGTCAGACTGCACCTGAAACCCCTCTGTTGCTAGGAGACCTAAAGTGAGATTTTGCTGAGTCATCGTTGACACATACACATTGCGGGTTTGTGTAACAGACAAACCAAATCAAACCTCCTTCTATGGATTCATTGAGCCAACAGCCAGCCATAAACACACCACATGTAAAAAGGTGATAGTTTCCCCGCCGTGCATCCGGTACATACGTGCACGCATGTGGACACAATCGGGCGCCGCTGATCCGATCTTTGGCACAGCTCGCCGCCAAGAAGTGATCACTTGCAGGAGATGACTTGCTCTCTGCAGACAGGTGCGGTTTTGAAGGTGAGGCGGCGACACGGAGGGAGGCAGGGGAGCTTCTGGCAACGACATAAATACAAACCCTGTTTCCATATGAGTTGGGAAATTGTGTTAGATGTAAATATAAACAGAATACAATGATTTGCAAATCCTTTTCAACCCATATTCAGTTGAATATGCTACAAAGACAACATATTTGATGTTCAAACTCATAAACTTTATTTTTTTTTGCAAATATTAATTAACGTAGAATTTCATGGCTGCAACACGTGCCAAAGTAGTTGGGAAAGGGCATGTTCACCACTGTGTTACATCACCTTTTCTTTTAACAACACTCAATAAACGTTTGGGAACTGAGGAAACTAATTGTTGAAGCTTTGAAAGTGGAATTCTTTCCCATTCTTGTTTTATGTAGAGCTTCAGTCCTTCAACAGTCCGGGGTCTCCGCTGTCCTATTTTACGCTTCATAATGCACCACACATTTCCGATGGGAGACAGGTCTGGACTGCAGGCGGGCCAGGAAAGTATCCGCACTCTTTTATCACGAAGCCACGCTGTTGTAACACGTGGCTTGGCATTGACTTGCTGAAATAAGCAGGGGTGTCCATGATAACGTTGCTTGGAAGACAAGATATGTTGCTCCAAAACCTGTATGTACCATTCAGCATTAATGGTGCCTTCACAGATGTGTAAGTTACCCATGCCTTGGGCACTAATACACCCCCACACCATCACACATGCTGGCTTTTGAACTTTGCGCCTATAACAATCTAGATGGTTATTTTCCTCTTTGTTCTGGAGGACACCACGTCCTCTGTTTCCAAATATAATTTGAAATGTGGACTCGTCAGACCACAGAACACCTTTCCACTTTGCATCAGTCCATCTTAGATGATCTCGGGCCCAGCCAAGCCGGTGGCGTTTCTGGGTGTTGTTGATAAATGGGTTTGGCTTTGCATAGTAGAGTTTTAACTTGCACTTACAGATGTAGCAACCTACTGTAGTTGCTGACAGTGGTTTTCTGAAGTGTTCCTGAGCCCATGTGGTGATATCCTTTACACGCTGATGTTGGTTTTTTGATGCAGTACCACCTGAGGGATCAAAAGTCCGTAATGTCATCGCTTACGTGCAGTGATTTCTCCAGATTATCTGAACCTTTTGACGATTTTACGGACCGTAGATGGTAAAATCCCTAAATTCCTTGCAATACCTCGTTGAGAAATGTTGTTCTAAAACTGTTCGACAATTTGCTTACAAAGTGGTGACCCTCACCCCATCCTTGTTTGTGGATTACTTAGCATTTCATGGAAGCTGCTTTTATACCCAATCATGGCACCCACCTGTTCCCAATTAGCCTGCACACCTGTGGGATGTTCCATATAAGTGTTTGATAAGCATTCCTCAACTTTATCAGTATATATTGCCACCTTTCCCAACTTCTTTGTCACGTGTTGCTGGCATCAAATTCTAAACTTAATGATTATTTGCAACAACAAATAAAGTTTATGAGTTTGAACATCAAATATGTTGTCTTTGTAGCATATTCAACTGAATATGGCTTGAAAATGATTTGCAAATCATTGTATTCTGTTTATATTTACATCTAACACAATTTCCCAACTCATATGGAAAAGGGGTTTGTAAAAATAATTTGAAATGTGGACTCGTCAGACCACAGAACATTTTTCCACTTTGCATCAGTCCATCTTAGATGATCTCGGCCCCAGCGAAGCCGGCAGCCTTTCTGGGTGTTGTTGATAAATGGCTTTGGCTTTGCATAGTAGAGTTTAAACTTGCACTTACAGATGTAGCGACCAACTGTAGTCATTGACGGTGGTTTTCTGAAGTGTTCCTGAGCCCATGTGGTGATATCCTTTACACACTGATGTTGCTTTCTGATGCAATTCCGCCTATAACACTGTTTTATTTTCATGAACGTGCAGAACTTTTTGTTTTCCAGCAAAATGTATTTTTTCTGTCTCAATCTGGCTCCCACTGCAAATCCCACCCCATGTCTCGGTCCGGCTACTGCTAATAAGGGCGACAGGTGATTAGATGACAATGCCCACCTGGGCCATCCACTCACCTGTCGCTGCCTTCGAAGCCGGTCCTTGCACACCGAGCCGTATTGGACCAAAAATAGAAAAAACAAATCCGTCTGGAACCAATGAAGCCAACACATGACTTAAGTGTCTATGTTGGCTATATTAGCCTGTTACTAAAATGACTTAATGACCCGGTACCGGCAGTTGGTACTGCATCGGTTCAAATGTGACTTGTATCCAGCCCTAACGGACATAACAGCACCAAAGTTGTGAAATATAACTGTGACAAAACTCATGGAATGGTTTGTTGTTTTCCTTCCAGTTAAGATGTTTTAGACGCAAGTTGGTTGGAATTTCCGTGGCTTTAGCTTTTTTTTTTTACTCAGAACTTAAAGTATATGACCAATAATTTCCATATAAAAGGCTCCTTGTACGGTGACGAAAACAGTCCGGTATTTTCTGCTCTGCCGTCCTGTGCATCTATGCCTTGCACCACAAAAAGAATCACAGAAACACTTTGTCACTCATCAGGTTTGAGCATGTAATTCCACCCTGGCCACTTTACTTCCACACCCTTTTTTTTTTTTTTTAACTCTTCTTTTAAGCCAACAAAAAGTCTGCCTGTCTGCTGCTTTGGTAAATGGTAAACGACGGCTCAGAGTGTTTAGGGGCCACCTACACCACGTGTAAACACCAAATTAGGGGACCGTCTGGGCTGATTTTGATGATTGCAAACAAAGCAGGATGGAAAGTATTAGAGTGACGTTCTTGGCCACTTGGGACAGAGTGTTAGCATGAGGGTTGTTAGTGAAATGTTCCTTATGGATTTTAAAGGACAGTTGTGTGATTTTTTTCAATGCAAAGGTGCCCGAAGTGCTCAAAAATATTATATATGCCGATGTTAAATACAAACCCCGTTTCCATATGAGTTGGGAAATTGTGTTAGATGTAAATATAAACAGAATACAATGATTTGCAAATCCTTTTCAAGCCATGTTCAGTTGAATATGCTACAAAGACAACATATTTGATTTTTTTTTTGCAAATAATAATTAACTTAGAATTTCATGGCTGCAACACATGCCAAAGTAGTTGGGAAAGGGCATGTTCACCACTGTGTTACATCACATTTTCTTCTAACAACACTCAATAAACGTTTGGGAACTGAGGAAACTAATTGTTGAAGCTTTGAAAGTGGAATTCCTTTCCATCCATCCATCCATTTCTACCGCTTATTCCCTTTCGGGGTCGCGGGGGGCGCTGGCGCCTATCTCAGCTACAATCGGGCAGAAGGCGGGGTACACCCTGGACAAGTCGCCACCTCATCGCAGGGCCAGAATTCCTTTCCATTCTTGTTTTATGTAGAGTTTCAGTCGTTCAACAGTCCAGGGTCTCCGCTGTCGTATCTTACGCTTCATAATGCGCCACACATTTTCGATTGGAGACAGGTCTGGACTTCAGGCTGGCCCTCTTTTACTACAAAGCCACGCCGTTGTAACACGTGGCTTAGCGTTGTTTTGCTGATATAAGCAGGGGCGTCCATGATAACGTTGCTTGGATGACAACATATGTTGCTCCAAAACCTGTATGTACCTTTCAGCATTAATGGTGCTTTCACAGATGTGTAAGTTACCCATGCCTTGGGCACTAATACACCCCCATACCATCACATATGCTGGCTTTTCAACTTTGCGCCTATAACAATCCGAATGGTTAATTTCCTCTTTGTTCCGGACGACACCACATCCACAGTTTCCAAATATAATTTGAAATGTGGACTCGTCAGACCAAAGAACACTTTTCCACTTTGCATCAGTCCATCTTAGATGAGCTCGGGCCCAGTGAAGCCGGCGGCGTTCCTGGGTGTTGTTGATAAATGGCTTTCGCTTTGCATAGTAGAGATTTAACTTGCACTTACAGATGCAGCGACCAACTGTAGTTACTGACAGTGGTTTTATGAAGTGTTCCTGAGCCCATGTGGTGATATCCTTTACACACTGATGTCGGTTTTTGATGCAGTACCGCCTGAGGGATCAAAAGTCCGTAATATCATCGCCTACGTGCAGTGATTTCTCTAGATTCTCTGAACCTTTTGATGATTTTACGGACCGTAGATGGTAAAATCCCTAAATTCCTTGCAATAGCTCGTTGAGAAATGTTGTTCTAAAACTTTTCGACAATTTGCTTACAAAGTGGTGACCCTCACCCCATCCTTGTTTGTGAATTACTTAGCATTTCATGGAAGCTGCTTTTATACCCAATCATGGCACCCACCTGTTCCCAATTAGCCTGCACACCTGTGGGATGTTCCATATAAGTGTTTGATGAGCATTTCTCAGCTTTATCAGTATTTATTGCCACCTTTACTAACTTTGTTGTCACGTGTTGCTGGCATCAAATTCTAAAGTTAATGATTATTTGCAAAAACAATAAATGTTTGAGTTTGAACATCAAATATGTTGTCTTTGTAGCATATTCAACTGAATATGGCTTGAAAAAGATTAGCAAATTATTGTATTCTGTTTATATTTACATCTAACACAATTTCCCAACTCATATGGAAACGAGGTTTGTAAATAAATGTTGTCCGTGTACACGTGGCTAACGATGGCATGTCTGTAAAGATAACTAGCTGCCATCTACCAAGCGTGATGATGTCCACTACCTTTTAAAGGGGAACATTATCACAATTTCAAAAGGGTTAAAAACAATAAAAATCAGTTCCCAGTGGCTTGTTTTATTTTTCGAAGTTTTTTAAAAAAATTTTACACTTCCCGGAATATCCCGAAACACTGCTTCAAAGTGCCTGATTTTCGCTATTTGCGATGCGACTGTCCATTTCCCTGTGACGTCACACAGTGCTGCCAATGTAAACAAACATGGCGGTTACCACAGCAAGATATAGCGACATTAGCTCGGATTCAGACTCGGATTTCAGCGGCTTAAGCGATTCAACAGATTACGCATGTATTGAAACAGATGGCCGGAGTGGGGAGGCAGATAGCGAAAACGAAATTGAAGAAGAAATTGAAGCTATTGAGCGAATAGCTATTGACGCTATTCGGCCATAGCATGGGTGTACCTAATGAAGTGGCCCATAGCATGGCTGCCTTATTAGCATCGCCGGTAAAATGTGCGGACCAAACGATCGGGACTTTCGCATCTTGTGACACTGGAGCAACTTAAATCCGTCGATTGGTAAGTGTTTGTTTCGCATTAAATGTGGGTATCTAGTTTCAAACGTACATACAGCTAGCATAAATAGCATGTTAGCATTGATTAGCATAGCATGTTAGCATCGATTAGCTGGCAGTCATGCCGTGACCAAATATGTCTGATTAGCACATAAGTCAACAACATCAACAAAACTCACCTTTGTGATTTCGTTGACTTAATGGTTGCAAATGCATCTGCAGGTTATCCATACATCTCTGTGCCATGTCTGTCTTAGCATCGCCGGTCAAATGTGGAGACACTCTGGTACATTCAATGGGGGTCTGGCGGCAGATTTCTTGCCTGTGGTGCAACTTGAATCCCTCCCTGTTAGTGTTGTTACACCCTCCGACAACACACCCACCAGGCATGATGTCTCCAAGGTTCCAAAAAATAGTCCAAAAAACGGAAAATAACAGAGCTGAGACCCGGTGTTTGTAATGTGAAAATGAAAATGGCGGGTGTGTTACCTCGGTGACGTCACGTTCTGACTTCATCGCTAAAAGACCGATAAACAGAAAGGTGTTTAATTCGCCAACAATCACCCATTTAGAGTTCGGAAATCGGTTAAAAAAATATCAATAAATCAATCAATCAATGTTTACTTATATAGCCCTAAATCACTAGTGTCTCAAAGGGCTGCACAAACCACTACGACATCCTCGGTAGGCCCACATAAGGGCAAGGAAAACTCACACCCAGTGGGACGTCGGTGACAATGATGACTATGAGAAACCTTGGAGAGGAGGAAAGCAATGGATGTCGAGCGGGTCTAACATGATACTGTGAAAGTTCAATCCATAATGGATCCAACACAGTCGCGAGAGTCCAGTCCAAAGCGGATCCAACACAGCAGCGAGAGTCCCGTTCACAGCGGAGCCAGCAGGAAACCATCCCAAGCGAAGGCGGATCAGCAGTGCAGAGATGTCCCCAGCCGATACACAGGCAAGCAGTACATGGCCACCGGATCGGACCGGACCCCCTCCACAAGGGAGAGTGAGACATAAAAGAAAAAGAAAAGAAACGGCAGATCAACTGGTCTAAAAAGGGAGTCTATTTAAAGGCTAGAGTATACAAATGAGTTTTAAGGTGAGACTTAAATGCTTCTACATGGTCTTTTTTCTTACATAGGTCATCTGATAATGTTCCCCTTTAAGGTGGAACCTCAATTTAACAGGTTCTTGAAAATGGTGTGTTAAATAGAAACATGTGTTTCTCATCGACGTTCCACGAGGTTGAGTTTTTCCTTGCCTTAATGTGGGCTTTGATCCGCGGATGTCGTTGTGGCTTGTGCAGCCCTTTGAGACACTTGTGATTTAGGGCTATTTAGATAAACATTGATTGATTGATTGATTGATTGATTGATTGAGTGTATATTGAAGCAAATCCGTCCAGAAGAAACAATGTAAATATCAACAATGGGTTGCAGCCTTGACAAAAGTTCCTATTTTAATAAAAGAAATAGTGGAGTGTACTTCAAAGCCTCTGCCATCCAGCTGTCTGTGCACATCGCCAGCAGAGAGTTTACAGCCTCGACTTCGCTGCTTGCCTCACCGGGCTAACTTCCCTTTTATTGTGCGTCCTTTATGAGTCCCAAGATTCCCCTGCAGGAATCCTGCTATTAGATTTTGCAAGATGTTCCTTCATGAAGCTTTAAATCTGTGTGGGATAATCAATTTCTCAAGCGACCGCATACACTAAATCCATTCCCTGACAATAGAAATGCACCCAGACGGTGATACAGATCAGCACTAAAATCTACCGTATTTTTGGGGACCATAGGGTGCACCAGATTAAAAGGCTCACTGCCGATGAGCGGGTCTGTTCAGGTCTATTTTCATACAAAAGGCGCACCAGATTTTAAGGCGCAATAAAGGAGTCGTATTCACATTTTTTTCTGAATGTAAAACAATTCCTTGTGGTCTACATGACATGTAATGGTGGTTGTTTGGTCAAAATGTTGCATAGATGATGTTTTACGGATCATCTTCAAGCCGCTTTCTGAAAGTCTTGGGTGAATAATGTAAACTCACCACACCGGTGTGTTTTAGCACATTCATGGCGAGATTACTGATCGATAATAATAATAATAATAATAATAACTTGGATTTATATCGCGCTTTTCTAAATACTCACAGAGAAGTAGGACTCATCATTCATTCACACCTGGTGGTGGTAAGCTACATCTGTAGCCACATCTTCCCTGGGGTAGACTGACGGAAGGGTGGCTGCCAGTTTGCGCCTACCACCACCTATCATTCATTCATCAATCATTCACCAGTGTGAGCGGCACCGGGGGCAAAGGGTGAAGTGTCCTGCCCAAGGACACAACGGCAGCGATTTTTTTGGATGTCAATAGGTGGGAAGCGGACCTGCAACCCTCTGGTTTCTGGCCGGCTGCTCTACCCACTACGCCATGCTGCCCCAAATATAAATAAACGGGTTGTACTTGTATAGCGCTTTTCTACCTTCAAGGTACTCAAAGCGCTTTGACACTACTTCCACATTCACCCATTCACACACACATTCACACACTGATGGAGGGAGCTGCCATGCAAGGCAGCTAACCAGCACCCATCAGGAGCAAGGGTGAAGTGTCTTGCTCAAGGACACAACGGACATGACGAGGTTGGTACTAGGTGGGGATTGAACGAGGGACCACTCTTCCACTGCGCCACGCCGATATAAGTAAGAACTTTACACTACTTTATATTAGATAAGACAACAGTGAAGGATGAATGTCCCATAACAAAAAGATAGAGGCAAAAAAACAATCTTATCAACTACGGCGTCACACGGACTACAAAGGCGGAAACACGCAATTCTTCAGGATTTATGCAGATCCTAAATACAGATCAGCAGGTACCAGAAGGTAAGAAAAAATGCTTTTGCATAATATTGCTAAACAAAACGCCGGATTATGTCTTACTTTATACAATGCGCCGATAATACATCAAGTGGTGCGGCTTAAGATTCAAGATTGTTTATTGTCATATGCACAGTTAAACAGTTTGTCGTACAATGAAAATCTTTACTTTGCTAGTCCACCCTTCAACAAGTCACACCGTACTTAGCTAAAAATAAAAATAAAAAATGTATATACAAGGCACAGTAAGTAACATAACATTATTGCACATTCTGAATGACAGTCAACAGTATAAATATGGAGGTGACCTTGGGTCACAGCAGCAGTTAAAGTGTCTTTAGTGATCAAAGGTGAAACGTGTCTACAGTGATGGTTCACAGTTCGGGGGTGGTCAAGGTTGCTGTCTTTTGTTCAAAAAGACAAAAGTAAAAACAGGGGTGGCGGGGAGCTAGCATTCACGAGTTAGCATTCACAAGCCTGATGGCCTGTGGGTAGAAACCGTTTGTCAGTCTCGTAGTCCTGGATTTCAGGCTCCTGTATCGTCTGCCTGATGGTAGTGATAGCTTACCAAAGTCGTAGATGTTGATAGATTTTTGACCGCCGTGTGGAATGTTCTTTATTCTCAATGAAACATATAAAATGTAAGTGTTGTTTACTTGAGTCATATTGCCATCAAATTGCAGTTTACACGTATCTCTTATGTTTGACTGCCATCTACTGGTCACACTTATCATTACACCTTGTACCAAATAAAATTGCTTCGAAGTCGGTGAGCATAGCCAGAATTATTTCATAAATTAGGCGCACCGGGTTATAAGGTGCACCGCCGAGTATTGAGGAGTGAAGTGAACTATCTTTATATAGCGCTTTTTCTCTAGTGACTCAAAGCGCTTTTCATAGTGAAAGCCAATATCTAAGTTACATTTAAAGCAGTGTGGGTGGCACTGGGAGCAGGTGGGTAAAGTGTCTTGCCCAAGGACACAACGGCAGTGACTAGGATGGCGGAAGCGGGGATCGAACCTGCAACCCTCAAGTTGCTGACACGGCCGCTCCACCAACCGAGCTATACGGTTAAATATGGTATTTAAGTGTGCCTTATAGCTCGGAAAATACGGAATGTAAAATATGACTAAACCATCGGCAACTTCCTGTTTGAGGTAATTAGGTATTTTATTTTATTTATTTATTTTATTTAAAATCTATTTATTTATGTTTTTATGTGGTATTATGAATTTGCACTAAATTAGTTTTGCTAAGAATTTCATTTTCCATAGTACAATGACAATACAGATATATTCTAATTAGATAAGAAAAACTATATATAGTGAAGTGAATTATATTTATATAGCGCTTTTTCTCTAGTGACACAAAGTGCTTTTACATAGTGAAACCCAATATCTAAGTTACATTCAAACCAGTGTGGGTGGCACTGGGAGCAGGTGGGTAAAGTGTCTTGCCCAAGGACACAACGGCAGTGACTAGGATGGCGGAAGCGGGAATCGAACCTGCAACCCTCAAGTTGCTGAGCTAAACCGCTGATATTTATATCAGGTTTAGGCAAGATATAGCAATAACCAATAAAACAGTTTTCATTTCATGCCTTTTCTCACTTAAATATTTATGAAGAGCTGGAAGTCAGAGTTCCTTTTCGAAGATTAGTCCCACAAGCCTTAAAAGATGTTCTTTCCTAAGGAACTGTGGAATATAATGGTGTACTCTTTACAATTAAACACAACACATTTAACGGGGTGTTTTTGTATGCTAATATGTATTGTGACATGATTTGTAGTTATTCACACCCGGGCCATCTGTGAATGCACACATGCATATGCATATTTATTTACCTCAGTGCACACACAAAGCCTGGTACTGCAGCTGAGGCCAGCAGCTGGTGTGCACATCTTGGTGTGTGTGTGTGTGTGTGTGTGTGTGTGTGTGTGTGTGTGTGTGTGTGTGTGTGTGTGGGGAGTGTTATGGGGGTTCAGGTTGGGGCACGCCTGGTTTGGCGCTCTATCTAACTGGAGACGGTTTAGCAGTTGGGATTAAGGGATCAGTGTGAGTGTCAGACAAACATTGGATTAAGGTTGTAATCTTGGTCTTGGTGGTTCTTGTGAGTCAGGACTGTTGTCATCCCTCGTTAAGCACGTCTGGATGTATGACAGAAACTGTGGTTGGTCAAGGCATGTGACTTGTTTCATTTTTTTTCTGGTTACATAGAATAGATTTAGGTAGATAAATTATTGGTATTGGGACGCCCCGTTTCTATCGCCAGACTCGCCCCCTCTTGGTGTGACATCATCTGGGTTTAACTAAGTAAAAGTAGTGTTTCACCCTTCACCGATACCGGGCTCTTCCTCGCAAGCTACGGGGACACATGGCCTTGACTGTTGGCTGACACTATGTGGCAAAGACCCCTCGCCATTCCTACCTCCATCCCCCGTTAGATATGGGTGTTTTGTTTAAATCAAGGACTGACCTAGAACCTCTGGAATCCGTTATTTTGGGGTGGGGGCTTTATATCATGGTCCTTAACGACTATTGTTTTGTTATCCACTTTCCCCTTCACCGATACCTGGCTCTTCCTCGCAAGCTACGGGGACACATGGCCTTGACTGTTGGCTGACTCTATGTGGCAAAGACCCCTCGCCATTCCTACCTCCATCCCCCGTTAGATATGGGTGTTTTGTTTAAATCAAGGACTGACCTAGAACCTCTGGAATCCGTTATTTTGGGGTGGGGGCTTTATATCATGGTCCTTAACGACTATTGTTTTGTTATCCACATTCCCCTTCACCGATACCTGGCTCTTCCCCGCAAGCTACGGGGACGCATGGCCTTGACTGTTGGCTGGCTCTTTGTGGCAAAGGCGCAGTTTGGTGACCCCTTGCCATTCCTCCCTCCATCCCCCGTTAGATTTGGGTGTTTTGTTTACATCAAAGACTGTCCTAGAACCTCTGGAATCCGTTATTTTGGGGTGGGGGCATTATAGGGACGGCGTGGCGCAGTGGAAGAGTGGCCGTGCGCAACCCGAGGGTCCCTGGTTCAAATCCCACCTCGCACCAACCTCGTCACGTCCGTTGTGTCCTGAGCAAGACACTTCACCCTTGCTCCTGATGGTTGCTGGTTGGCGCCTTGCATGGCAGCTCCCTCCATCAGTGTGTGAATGTGTGTGAATGGGTAAATGTGGAAGTAGTGTCAAAGCGCTTTGAGTACCTTGAAGGTAGAAAAGCGCTATACAAGTACAACCCATAAATATCATGGTCCTTAACGACTATTGCTTTGTTATCCACTTTCACCCTTCACCGATACCTGGCTCTTCCCCGCAAGCTACGGGGACACATGGCCTTGACTGTTGGCTGACTCTATGTGGCAAAGACCCCTCGCCATTCCTACCTCCATCCCCCGTTAGATATGGGTGTTTTGTTTAAATCAAGGACTGACCTAGAACCTCTGGAATCCGTTATTTTGGGGTGGGGGCTTTATATCATGGTCCTTAACGACTATTGTTTTGTTATCCACTTTCCCCTTCACCGATACCTGGCTCTTCCCCGCAAGCTACGGGGACGCATGGCCTTGACTGTTGGCTGGCTCTTTGTGGCAAAGGCGCAGTTTGGTGACCCCTTGCCATTCCTCCCTCCATCCCCCGTTAGATTTGGGTGTTTGTTTACATCAAAGACTGTCCTAGAACCTCTGGAATCCGTTATTTTGGGGTGGGGGCATTATAGGGACGGCGTGGCGCAGTGGAAGAGTGGCCGTGCGCAACCCGAGGGTCCCTGGTTCAAATCCCACCTCGCACCAACCTCGTCACGTCCGTTGTGTCCTGAGCAAGACACTTCACCCTTGCTCCTGATGGTTGCTGGTTGGCGCCTTGCATGGCAGCTCCCTCCATCAGTGTGTGAATGTGTGTGAATGGGTAAATGTGGAAGTAGTGTCAAAGCGCTTTGAGTACCTTGAAGGTAGAAAAGCGCTATACAAGTACAACCCATAAATATCATGGTCCTTAACGACTATTGCTTTGTTATCCACTTTCACCCTTCACCGATACCTGGCTCTTCCCCGCAAGCTACGGGGACACATGGCCTTGACTGTTGGCTGACTCTATGTGGCAAAGACCCCTCGCCATTCCTACCTCCATCCCCCGTTAGATTTGGGTGTTTTGTTTAAATCAAGGACTGGCCTAGAACCTCTGGAATCCGTTATTTTGGGGTGGGGGCATTATATCATGGTCCTTAACGACTATTGTTTTGTTATCCACTTTCCCCTTCACCGATACCTGGCTCTTCCCCGCAAGCTACGGGGATGCATGGCCTTGACTGTTGGCTGGTTCTTTGAGGCAAAGGCGCAGTTTGGTGACCCCTTCCCATTCCTCCCTCCATCCCCCGTTAGATTTGGGTGTTTTGTTTACATCAAGGACTGTCCTAGAACCTCTGGAATCCGTTATTTTGGGGTGGGGGCATTATATTATGGTCCTTAACGACTATTGTTTTGTTATCCACTTTCCCCTTCACCGATACCTGGCTCTTCCCCGCAAGCTACGGGGATGCATGGCCTTGACTGTTGGCTGGCTCTTTGTGGCAAAGGCGCAGTTTGGCAACCCCTCACCATTCCTACCTCCATCCCCCGTTAGATTTGGGTGTTTTGTTTACATCAAGGACTGTCCTAGAACCTTTGGAATCCGTTATTTTGGGGAGGGGGCATTATATCATGGTCCTTAATGACTATTGTTTTGTTATCCACTTTCTTTTGTAGAATCACTTCCTGTCCTGGTGTTCTTGTTCTGTCAGTATTTCCTGTTTGATCTCTGTCTTTTTTTTACCAGCACCCCTAAGGCTAATTTTTAGTTCCACCTGGTTCCCTCTTTTAGTGCTGGACAAATTTTACTTTGTAGACTGTTGTTTGGTTTGCTTTATGTTTCTTCCTGTTGCAATTAAAACCTAGTTTTACTTGCTGCCTGCCGTTCCCTGCATCTGCGGGATCTTTAATCTCGTTATATGCAAATATAATGACAATCAGCACCTCCATGGTTCTCGCCCGGAAAAGGGTGGAGTGCCATCTCCGGGTTGAGGAGGAGACCCTGCCTCGAGTGGAGGAGTTCAAGTACCTAGGAGTCTTGTTCACGAGTGAGGGAAGAGTGGATCAGTAATGCGGACGTTGTATCAATCCGTTGTGGTGAAAAAGTTGCTGAGCCGGAAGGCAAAGCTCTCAATTTACCGGTCGATCTACGTTCCCACCCTCACCTATGGTCATGAGCTTTGGGTCATGACCCAAACGACAAGATCACGGGTACAAGCGGCCCAAATGAGTTTCCTCCGCCGTGTGGCGGGTCTCTCCCTTAGAGATAGAGTGAGAAGCAATCCGGGAGGAACTCAAAGTAAAGCCGCTGCTCCTTCACATCAAGAGGATCCAGATGAGGTGGTTCGGGCATCTGGTCAGGATGCCACCCGAACGCTTCCCTAGGGAGGTGTTTAGGGCACGTCCAACCGGTAGGAGGCCACGGGGAAGACCCAGGACACGTTGGGAAGACTATGTCTCCCGGCTGGCCTGGGAACGCCTCGGGATCCCCTGGGAAGAGGTGGACGAAGTGGCTGGGGAAAGGGAAGTCTGGGTTTCCCTGCTTAGGCTGTTGCCCCCGCGACCTGACCTCGGATAAGCGGAAGATGATGGATGGGTGGATGGATGGATAATGACAATAAAGTCTATTCTATACTATTCTATCTACAGAACCGGAGACCATGTCGGTAGATAAAGTCATGCAAAATGATTATTCTGTTTGCGTTAGCTAAAAGTAGGCGTTCCGAAATGTGCTAAAATTCGTTAAAAAACAAGCGTAAAGTCACTACTATTTTGGTGGGAATTTTACCCGTAGACGTGATGTTATGTCCAGAACTATGAAACCAGTCCCAATGTTATCAGTATCAGCGAGGTTCTCCGAACGTTTCTTGACGCACCTGTGGTCTTACCACCGGTGACGAAGTCAACCAAATTGTAAATCGTGTTCTGGATGAGACATTGAAACAATGTTAAAAACTATGTTGAATTAGGTCTTGACATTGAGCAACTCAAACATAATGTTAGAACTACATGTTTTTTTGACGACTTTGAATCAATGTTGGGTTCTGACATTGATTGGACCATAGAATTTTAGTCATTTCCCCAAAAATATTTTACAACACAAATACAACGTTGAGACAACATGCTTTTTGACAACCTTTAATCAATGTCGGGTTCTGACGTTGATTGGACCATAGAATTTAATCAATGTCGGGTTCTGACGTTGATTGGACCATAGAATTTTGGTCATTTCCCAACCAAAATTTTACAACACAAAAACAACGTTAAAACAACATGCTTTTAGACAACGTTGAATCAACGTTGGTTTCTGACGTTGACTGCAATGGACTTTTGGTCATTTCGCAACCAATATTTTACAACACAAATCCGACGTTGAAACATGCTTTTTCAAAACGTTTATTCAATGTTGGGTTCTGACGTTCATTGGACTATTGAATTTAGTTCATTTTCCAACCAATATTTTACAACACAAACGCAACGTTGAAACAACATGCTTTTTGACGTTGATTGTAATGGACTTTTGGTCATTTTGCAACCGATATTTTATAACACAAATGCAGCGTTGAAAGAAAATGCTTTTTGACGACATTTAATCAATGTTGGGTTCTGATGTTGATTTGACTATTGAATTTTGGTCATTTTTCAAACAAAATTTTTTAACACAAATACAACGTTGAAACAACATGCTTTTTATCTACGTTTAATCAATGTTGGGTTCTGACGTTGTTTGGATCATTGAATTTTGGTTATTTCCCAACCAATATTTTACAACACAAATCCAACGTAGAAACATGCTTTTAGACAACGTTGAATCAATGTTGGTTTCTGACGTTGACTGCAATCGACTTTTGGTCATTTCGCAACCAATATTTTACAACACAAATCCGACGTTGAAACAACATGCTTTTTCAAAACGTTTATTCAATGTTGGGTTCTGACATTCATTGAACTATTGAATTTAGTTCATTTTCCAACCAATATTTTACAACACAAACACAACGTTGAAACAACATGCTTTTTGACGATGTTTAATCAATGTTGGATTCTGAAGTTGATTTGACTGTTGAATTTTGGTTATTTTTTAACCAATATTTTACAACACAAATACAACGTTGAAACAACATGCTTTTTGACAAGGTTGACTCAATGTTGGTTTCTGACGTTGATTGTAATGAATTTTTAGTCATTTCCCCAACCAATATTTTACAAGACAAATCCGACGTTGAAACAACATGCTTTTTCAAAACGTTTATTCAATGTTGTGTTCTGACGTTCATTGGACTATTGAATTTAGTTAATTTTCCAACCAATATTTTACAACACTCTCAATCAATCAATCAATCAATGTTTACTTATATAGCCCTAAATCACTAGTGTCTCAAAGGGCTGCACAAACCACAACACAAACCACTACGACATCCTCGGTAGGCCCACATAAGGGCAAGGAAAACTCAAAAACACAAATAAAACGTTGAAACATGCTTTTTGACAACGTTTAATCAATGTTGGGTTCTGAAGTTGATTTGACCGTTGAATTTTGGTTATTTTTTAACCAATATTTTAAAATAAAAATCCAACGTTGAAACATGCTTATGACAAGGTTTAATCAATGTTGGATTCTGAAGTTGATTCGACCGTTGAATTTTGGTTATTTTTTAACCAATATTTTACAACACAAATCCAACGTTGAAACATGCTTTTGGACAACGTTTAATCAATGTTGGTTTCTGAAGTTGATTTGACCGTTGAATTTTGGTTATTTTTTAACCAATATTTTACAACACAAATACAACGTTGAAACAACATGCTTTTTGACGACGTTTAATAAATGTCGAGTTCTGACGTTGATTAAATCATTGAATTTTGGTTATTTCCCAACCAATATTTTACAACACAAATCCAACGTTGAAACATGCTTTTGGACAACGTTTAATCAATGTTGGATTCTGAAGTTGATTTGACCGTTGAATTTTGGTTATTTTTTAACCAATATTTTACAACACAAATACAATGTTGAAACAACATGCTTTTTGACGACGTTTAATCAATGTCGAGTTCTGACGTTGATTGGACCATTGAATTTTAGTCATTTCCCAAACGATATTTTACAACACAAATACAACGGTGAAACATGCTTTTTGACTACTTTTAATCAATGTCGGGTTCTGACGTTGATTAAATCATTGAATTTTGGTTATTTCCCAACCAATATTTTACAACACAAATCCAACGTTGAAACATGCTTTTGGACAACGTTTAATCAATGTTGGATTCTGAAGCTGATTTCACCGTTGAATTTTGGTTATTTTTTAACCAATATTTTACAACACAAATACAACGTTGAAACAACATGCTTTTTGACGACGTTTAATAAATGTCGAGTTCTGACGTTGATTGGACCATTGAATTTTAGTCGTTTCCCAAACCGTATTGTACAACACAAATCCAACGTTGAAACATGCTTTTGGACAACGTTTAATCAATGTTGGGTTCTGAAGTTGATTTGACCGTTGAATTTTGGTTATTTTTTAACCAATATTCTACAACACAAATACAACGTTGAAACAACATGCTTTTTGACGACGTTTAACAAATGTTGGGTTCTGACGTTGATTGGACCACTGCATTTTGGTCATTTCTCAACCAAAAACGTGGATCCAATAATAGACACCAACATTGTCTCAATTTACAAACACAACTATTTTGCAACGTTGTTTCAAAGTCCATCTTAAAGGACATGTATTTATAATCAACATTGTTAAAGTTAAATACCAATGATTGTCACACACACATACTAGATGTAGATTGTATCAATGTCTGCTGTCTTTTACTCAATGATTCACTGGACATTTTTATGTGTTCGACGCCTCAATCATTGGTATGTTTTCATCTACAAAACCGTTCTTTGTATCACTCCATCTCTTCTATCTTGTCTTTTAATAAAAAAACAAGGAAGTCACAATCTCCGTTCAATGAATGTTCTTCAATTTGTCATTCCAAAGGTTTTCAGCACCGAAGGCTAGGAATAACCTACAATGGAATATTCAACTTAAACCCTTGTTACATTGAATGAGTTTAAAGCTTCCATGAAAGGATTGCAGTCAACCTTGTCTGTATGCACATGTGTCATATGAGCAAGTTTTAATGTTGTAAATGTGATGTTTTATATGTTGTTTACTGTTTTTAATGTGACCTTGCTGCTGCCCTCTTGGCCAGGTCTCCCTCGGAAAAGAGATCTTTGATCTCAATGGGATTTTACCTGGTTAAATAAAGGTTAAATAAAATAAAATAGCATGAATACTCAATCTGACAGTGTTGGCTGATACCTTTAGTTTTGGCTGAAGTTAATTTAATGGTGGTCTCCTTGGGGATTTGCAGAGACCTTTGGCAGACAGAGGTGATTGGCGGTACGAGTGCATATGGGGCAATGTGTGTTTGTGTAATGGTTGGACAGAGATGTATCTATATGACACTGGTAATTAGCACCCGGCAGTGATCGTGGTGATGAGCCTGACAGCGGTGCAGCTGGGACTAGACTGTCAGCAAGACGGATGAGGAAAGAGCTGGCAATGAAGGCTCATTTGGTCATTTGAGAGGTCCCGCTTCAACTAAAACACTTGAAGTGTTTTCTTTCTAAAGCCCGTTGAATGTTCTTGTTTCCATCATCTGTTGTGTTTTAGCTGACATTGTCTTTCCAGAAAAGAAATTTATGCTCAAAAAGGCTGGAATATGAACATCACATGCAAAACAATGTCAGGAAAGTCAAATCGTTTTTGATCACATATTCTGCGTTTTGGAATAATTGTAATGAAGTTAGAGCACCGAGTTTGTGGTCAAAAGAACAGTCTGTAATTTATTTATACACCATCTGGTTTTTTTATTGTTTTTTTTTTAGTTACTCCTGAATACTTGAAGTTGGAGCAATAGAGTAACACACTTACTAGTAGGGGTGCCCTGATACAACATTTCACTTCGTATACCATCCTTATATTTATCCGATACGATATCCTCGTGAATCATACATACCGTAATTATCGGACTATAAGGCGCACTCAAAATCTTTTCATTTTCTCAAAACTCGACAGTGCGCCTTATAATCCGGTGCACCTAATACACGGAATCATTTTGGTTGTGCTTACCGACCTCAGAGCTATATTATTTGGTACAATTTTGTAATAAGTGTGACCAATTAATGGCAATCACACATAATAGATACGTTTAGACTGCAATATGACTCAAGTAAACAGCACCAAAATTGCATATCTTCCATTGAAAATATAGAACATTACACATAACGCTCAAAAATCTATCGAAATGTTTAGTACGACTTTGATAAGCTATGAAGCCGCACCGCATGAAGGATTGTCGGCGCAATAAACATACAAGCGTTATTATGGTGTGTGTATAAGGTAACACATTTTATCTGCCGTTTTGTTTCGCAATATTATGCAAAAGCAACTTCTGGAACATGCTGATCTGTATTTGGGATCTGCGTAAGTCCTGAAAATTTGTGCGCTTCCGCCCTTGTAGTCCGTGTCAACTCCATAGTCAATAAGCTTCTTCTTTTTTTCTATCTTCTTGTTTTGGGACATCCATCCTCCGCTGTTGCCATTTATAATATAAAGTAGTGTAAATGTTTTTCTTATATCTGTCAGTATACTCGATATGAAAGCTCTAAAACAGTAGTGAGTGTTTATTATTCACCCAAAGAACTTTAGTTATTAAAGAGTTCCGGTCTGATGGTGTTTCACGGGACACATTTCCGATGTTGTTATTGCCACGGCTGACGAGATGCCGCTCTGTTATTGATTGAAGCAAAGTCTGAATGTTATTAAAACATTTAGCTCCATCTTTTGACACTTCTTCCACTCCCGTCCTTGCATGCTACACCGCTACAACAAAGATGGCGGGGAGAAGACGCTGTCGAAACTGAGCCGCAGAAATAAATACCACTACACTTTGACTTAAATGGGAACGTCAGTTTTTTTTTTTTTCGTTAACCATCATTATGAGAGACAAGAACTCCCGTAATTTTTTTTTGTGGGGAGGGGGGGGGGGATTTTAAGGATGATAAAAACAATTGCAAGATGTGACAAACCCTCCATTAACGTTTTATATACACACTGCAAGTATATATATATATATATATATATATATATATATATATATATATATATGTATATGTGTGTATATATGTGTGTATATTTACATATATATATATATGTATATATGTGTGTATATATACATAATGTGTGTATATATATGTATGTGTGTATATGTATGTATGTATATATATATGTGTAAATATATATACTGTATATGTATATATATATGTAGTAACAGGCACGTTCATAACAATATGTAATAATATGTTCTATATTTACCATATTTTGGTCATTTCAAGCTGTACTGGAACTTGGTACATTAATTTCCATTCCCGTAGCAATGCACTTCTGACTTCCGGCAACAAATCTGTGTTCCTACTTCCAGAAAACAAATGTGTGTGGCGGTGTGTGTGTGCGTTCTAATCATGGCAGACTTTGTAACAAACAACAAATGCGATCATTTTTGGATAAAAGAGGATTCACAACCTTATTTTTTTGAAGTTGAATATACGGAGGATGAACCGCTGCTTCTATATAGAAGTGTGGTTCAGGCGTGACTTGATGGCGTAAATGTGGAGCCAAGCTACTTCGACATAAATGGAGTGCTTACCCAAAATTAACTGGAAAAAAATGTCAGGGGACTAGGATTACTCAAGAACTATTGGATTAATGTCAGTATCGGCCAATAGTCAAGGCTCCAATTTCGGTATCATATACAAATGATATTGTCACTTATTATACATAGCTAAGAAAAACTCAGAACTTAGAATATAATTTCTGTTTTGCAGAATATAAAAAAGATTTAGTATACGCCACCCCTTTTTCTATAACCTGCTTGTATGTGAGCGCTTATATCAGACATTTTTTTTGATGCAAGCCAATAAAATCCCATAATTATTCTTCTTCTCCGGCGTGAAACGAGAGGGTCCTCTGATGGTGATGAGTTGAAGACGGCGTGACAGGCAAATAGTAGCGCTGCGAAGGCGACCGGCCTCTTATCTTAAAAGTTCTCATTAGCCTGCCTGACGGAGGATGGCATATTATGTACGTGAGGGCGACAATGGAGGCTTGAAGCAGGATCAGGCTGACAGGAAGATGGATACTTGCAATAAGATCAACTTCAGTTGCGTAATCAAAAAACCCTCATATGGGAAAACGGGTTAATGCATTGCAATATGTAGGTGCACTACTATGAATGTCTATGTCGTCATGAGAACTAAAGTACAAACCCCAAAACCAGTGAACTTGGCACGTTAATGGTAAATAAAAATAGAATATAATGATTTGCAAATTCTTTTCAACCTACATTCCATTGAATAGACTGCAAAGATTAGATCAGGGGTCGGGAACCTTTTTGGCTGAGAGAGCCATGAAAGCCACATATTTTAAAATGTATTTCCGTGAGAGCCGTATAATATTTTTAACACTGAATACAACTGTCAGGTTCAAACACTGATGCCATCTATTAAACAGACAAGAAGCAAGGAATTAAACAGAGACAGGATTCAGTTTAGCTCAATGAGGAGAAACGCGTAGACCTGTACTCTTGTACAGTGTCGTCCCACGCTCTGACGAGAGAATTCTACGCCTCCTCTTTTATTTGGACTTTCCCTGATTACAACAACTAAATGTGTGCATCTGTCACGGTGGGGGGGTCACAGCTTGCTGCGGGTTCGTTCTCCCAGGAAGGCAGACGGACAACTCGGAACATGGCGTTTAGGTAAAAACTTGATTTAATTGTGACTAAAAAGGTACAAACAAAAAGCGCTCACTGCGGAGGGAAACATTGCTAAAGAAACAAAACTAACACTTTAACATAAACTATGAACATAACGCAAACAAGACTTACTGTGACTAGAAAAGAACAGCATGAACTTTGGCATGAAACAAGAACGGAGCATGGAACGAACACAATGACACCAGGACAACCAACAGAAAAAATGACAGGCTTAAATAGTGATGTGGTGATTGAAAACAGGTGCGTGAGTCGCGAGGACAGGTGAACTGATTGGTAGTCATGGTAACAAAGCAAACAAGGGCGTGCAAAAATGGGAAACAATGGAGTCTTAAGCAAAACAGATCATAACTAAACAAAACATGATCACAAGACATGACAGCATCTCTTATTCTTATTAAAAACATTGTTTTTCTGAAGGTAACCAATAATAAATAAAATACTTTTGACCATTAATGCGACTTCTTGAACAGGTGCGATAGAAACGGATGCATGAGAATGTTTTATATTTTGAACGTTATTTTGAAATCTGTGATTACCAGCGGAAATATTCATTACTTATCGTGTTAAGCAACATCAGCTAATATTTATCAGAGAGCCAGATGCGGTCATCAAAAGAGCCACATCTGGCTCTAGAGCCATAGGTTCCCTACCCCTGGATTAGATACTTAACGTTCCAACTGGAAAACGTTATTTCTTGCAAATAGACTTTTAATAGTAAAAAGGAAGTCTAAGTCTTTCAAATTTTAACTTTATATGAACAAATATTAGCTCATTTGGAATTTGATGCCGCCGACGTGTTATCAAAAAAAGCTGGCACAAGTGGCAAAAAAGTGAGTTATTTTATCTTGCTAGAAAAAAATATGGTCTTTTCATGCAAATCCTATTATTGAGAATATTCCGTATATTGCAGGCTGGCATACTCGCCAACACTCCCGATTTTCCCGGGAGCAACTACTCTCCCGAATTTCTCCTGGGAATATTGGGGGCGTGTCTTAAAGGCACTGCCTTTATCGTCCTCCCTCATCTGAAAAGGAGACTATTATATATGTCTCCGTTACCCATAAGTTTATCTACAACCCATAAAGTAGGCAGGCAGGGACCTATTTCTCAGCGTGTGTTTATTCCAGCCGGTACGTCAATACACTGACACACAACATCCGGATTCCCATCATGCATTGCTTCAAAAACTACGGCAAGTAGTAATGTCCAAAAACATAACAGACGAAGCAGAAGAACGAAAAAGAGACATGGCGACGACGAGTATGAAGAAGAAGTACGCTTGCAAGTTCCAAAATGATTGTAAAGAAATAATTTCAGTTCATCCAGGACGGCTCGAAGTGGAAGTGGTATGATGCCTGCAAATTTTGTAGATCAGACTTCTCCATTGAACACGGTGGACGAACGGATATACTCATTCATGAACGGATTATATATATATATATATATATATATATATATATATATGTATGTATGTATGTATGTATGTATGTATGTATGTGTGGGAAAAATCACAAAACGACTTCATCTCTACAGAACTGTTTCATGAGGGGTTCCCTCAATCATCAAGAGATTTTAATGGAAGCATTCACATACAATGGTTTATATAGGACACAGAGTGGGTGGGTACAGGCAGGCGTAGGGGCGTGGTGATTGGCTCATGTGTTACCTAGGAGGTGTTTCCGTCTGTGGCGGCATGTTGAAATGATTTCCCTGCGCTTGTTGAGGGATGACAGGTCTGGATGATATATAATAAACAGTTTCTCTTTTAAGCATAGGTTGCATCTTTTATTACCACTGTTGTAAGGTGTGCTGGATGCAAGAATTTGCCATGTTATTGAATATTCAACATTATTGTCTTTGAGGTTCCAAATGTGTTTGCTGAGTTCTGTAGAATTCTGCAAAGTCTGGTTTCTAAAGGAGGCCTTGTGATTATTCCATCTTGTTTTGAACGCTCCTTCGGTTAATCCTACGTACGTGTCGGATGTGTTAATGTCCTTGCGTGTTACCTTTGCTTGGTAAACGACTGATTTCTGTAAGCACCCCCCGTTGAGAGGGCAATCAGGTTTCTTGCGACAGTTACATTCCTTATTGGTTTCAGAGTCGTTTAGTCTGGGGGTAGGCAGTCCTTTTGCAATTGCTTTGTTGTGGTTTGAAATGATTTGTTGTATGTTATTCATACAGCTGTCGCTCAATTTAATGGTGTTCTTGTTGAATATTTTTCTTAGGGTGTTGCCTTTGGGGAAGTGTTTGTCGATCAGAGTGAGGAACTTGTGGCCGATGTTGGTTGAGACGTTTTTGCTGAATGGCGGATTGTACCAGATGATGTTGTTTCGTTTTCTGCTCTTTTTTGGTTGGTTTCCTGGAGTGGGTTCATAGGTGAGGGTGAAGTTGTGTCCGCTTTCATCAAGTGCTTTCTGGTACGGGGGGGTTGCTTGGTCGAATTAGTCTTGTGATTTTTCCCACACCTACATATATATATATATATATATATATATATATATATATATATATATATATATATACCTCAATTTAGAGGCAGCAGCTAACCTGAGGTGCATTATGAATAAGTTAATTCAAAACATAATTTAAACATAATTTAATATTGGTGTCCGATAATGAAGAAGACACGGGCTCTTGCTAAATCTCCTTTATAGTTCTTTCATCTTTCATTCCCCCCCACTTTGACATACAGCCGCATGCACACCTGAACATCTCCAGTAGGACACTAAATGAGATGTTTACCATTTAATGAGGACCCTGGTGCATACGCAGTGAGGGCTGGTGATGTGGCATTTGAGTAGTGGGGGGGCCCCCAAATAAGATCACTGGAGACTTCATTAACTGCTAATTGATTCCATTTGTGCTTTTCTGGGACCGACGGTACACAAAACGGCTCTTAATAGGGCTGGACAAAACTATTCATGTCTCATAACCTGATTACTCTTCAGAAATAAACAGCATATTTTAGAATCGGGGCGGGAAAAATCGACGGGGGTATGGTCCAATAGAGCATTATTATTATTTAATCTCTTAATTCTTCTTTGATGCTCCTTCAATCCAGCCAAATAGTGATTAGGGCCTGCA
Organism: Nerophis ophidion; assembly: GCF_033978795.1. NCBI lineage: Eukaryota > Metazoa > Chordata > Actinopteri > Syngnathiformes > Syngnathidae > Nerophis > Nerophis ophidion. The sequence goes on from NC_084635.1 coordinate 3,410,794, forward strand.
ACTAATAGGTTATATCTTCATGACAGTTTGTAGTTGGTGAGCCAGCTTGCTGCAATAAAATCAACACTTCATCGTTACGGCCTTGCATCTATTTTTTTTTATTTAATTTGTTTATTAATTACATATCTGCAGATATGTAATTGACATAGTCTACATACATGTCAATCTCTGGGCTTCCTTTATTCCAACACCCACCCTGAACTTAGCGCGAGTTTACTTAGTGATCCGACATCTAACAGCCGTTTGTACGCCACAGAAAAAGAAAACAATGTCAACATCAACGTCTACGTTACCATGGCAACCATCTTTCTAGCATCTTAAAGAGCCGCCTCACCAACCCCCCAGCGTGCTTCAAACAACACACAGTGCACATCTTTAGTAAAGAGTACTCTCTCTGTTGGATTGGAAATACAAATAGTTTGCTGGTTTACCAAGTGAAGTCAATTATATTTATATAGCGCGTTTCTCTAGTGACTCAAAGCGCGTTTACATGGTGAAACCCAGTATCTAAGTTACATTTAAACCAGTGTAGGTGGCACTGGGAGCAGGTGGGTAAAGTGTCTTGCCCAAGTACACAAGGGCAGTGACAAGGATGGCAGAAGTGGGGATTGAACCTGGAACCCTCAATTTGCTGGCACTGCCCTTCTACCATTCGAGCTATACTGCCCCGCACCTTAAATCAAGAGGACCCCTCGGGCAGGTTTATTCCGCCAAAGCTTTTAATTTAATTTTAATTTAACACCCAAATAGACTCGATGAAACCATTCAAAACAGGGTTGCTCATGTACGCAGTACTCCCGCCACCCTGCAGGGGGCAACAGCAGAGCAGCAGTGAGTGAGTAGAAGAAGATGGCACTATCGAACCTACTGTATTTTTCGGACTATAAGGCGCACTTAAAATCCTTTCATTTTCTCAAAACTCAACAGTGAACCTTATAACCCGGTGCGCCTAATGTACGGAGTCATTTTGGTCGTGCTTGCCGACCTCGAAGCTATTTTATTTGGTACTGTTATGTCTGTGTGATCATGTTTTGTTTTAGTCATGTTCTGTTTGTTTTTTTGGACACTATGTTCCTGTTTTTGCACTTCCTTGTTGGTTTTGTTTCCATGGCTACCCATTAGTGTTCACCTGTCCCCATGTCACGCACCTGTCTCACGTTTTGCACTTGCACACCTGTTTTCACTGATCATGTCACTGCTATTTAAGCCGGTCTGTTTCTGTTGTTCATCCTGGCAACATCACCTTCTATCACCTGCTACGCACCTTGTAATTAACCATGCCAATGATCCATGTCCCGTTCTCATTCCGTTCCAAGTAAGCTTTTCGTTATTTATGCCATAGTGCAAGTTTTTGTTTTATGTTCATAGTTTTGCCTTAGTGCAAGTTGTTGTACCTCCTTGTGAGCGCCTTTTGTTTGTCCCTGTTTTTTTAGTTAGAGTGTTAAAATAAAAGATGTCTCTACCTTCACGCCATCTCCGGTCCAAGTTCACTTGCATCTCGGGAAAACAACCACCTCATAGTCCTCGCTTTGACAGGTACATGGTGTAGTGAGTGTGACCAGTAGATGGCAGTCACACATAAGAGATATGTGTAGACTGCAATATGACTCAAGTAAACACATATATACACATATATATGTGTATATATGTATGTGTATATATATATATATATATATATATATATATATATATATATATACAATTTCTACAAATCTTATTTTTTGGTGATAGAGTGATTGGATCACATATTTGTTGGTCACAAAAAAAACATTCATGAAGTTTGGTTCTTTTATGAATTTATTATCTGTCTACTGAAAATGTGAACAAATCTGCTGGGTCAAAAGTATACATACATCAATGTTAATATTTGTTTACATGTCCCTCGGCAAGTTTCCCTGAAACAATGTGCTTTTGGTAGCCATCCACAAGCTTCTGGTTGAATTTTTGACCACTCCACTTGACAAAATTGGTGCAGTTGGGCTAAATCTGTTGGTTTTCTGACATGGACTTGTTTCTTCAGCATTGTCCCCACATTTAAGCCAGGACTTTGGGAAGGCAATTCTACAACTTTAATTCTAGCCTGATTTAACCATTCATTTACCACTTTTGACGTGTTTTTGGGGTCATTGTACTGTTGGAACACCCAACTGCGCCTAAGACCCAACCTCTGGGCTGATGAGTTTAGGTTGTCCTGAAGAATTTGGAGGTCATCCTCCTTTTTCACTGTCCCATTTAAAGCACCAGTTCTATTGGCTGCAAAACAGACCTACCACCACCATGTTTTACAGTAGGAATGGTGCTCCTGGGATTGAAGGCCTTACCTTTTCTGCTTCAAACATTTTGCTTGGTATTGTGGCCAAACTGTTCAATTTTTGTTTCAACTTTCCTCCAGAAGGTCTAATCTTTGTCCATGTGATGTCAAGGAAAGTTAATCAGTGAATGGTTTGGTTGCTTTGAATCTTTACGTACAGTTGATTTGATTAAATCTGTGTTATTCTCATAATTTCGTTCCTGCTCACATTTGTCTGCACAAAGACTAAATTAGTTCCACCATCTTCTGGGTATGGCTGCCTGTGTGAACTCCATCAGATTTGTTCCCCTCCAGGGAATCTTTTGTGCCGCCGGTGGCTGACAGCCTCCGTCTCTTTGATTGTATGAAAGAGTTTTGCCACATTTGTGTTTTTTTTAGGAGCTAATTTGGGAAGTCTTTGGATGCCACAACAGAGGGAGCACACTCGTGTTTATTTGTGTTCCGTTCCCCATGTGTGACAGCGGGCATGGTGGTGGTGGTGGTCTTGCTCCACTGGATGTGTTCCGTTCCCCATGTGTGACAGCGGGCATGGTGGTGGTGGTCTTGCTCCACTGGATGTGTTCCGTTGTGGTGGTCTTGCTCCACTGGATGTGTTCCGTTCCCCATGTTTGACAGCGGGCATGGTGGTGGTGGTGGTCTTGCTCCACTGGATGTGTTCCGCTCCCCATGTGTGACAGCGGGCATGGTTGTGGTGGTCTTGCTCCACTGGATGTGTTCCGTTGTTGTGGTCTTGCTCCACTGGATGTGTTCCGTTGTGGTGGTCTTGCTCCACTGGATGTGTTCCGTTCCCCATGTGTGACAGCGGGCATGGTGGTGGTGGTCTTGCTCCACTGGATGTGTTCCGTTCCCCATGTGTGACAGCGGGCATGGTGGTGGTGGTGGTCTTGCTCCACTGGATGTGTTCCGTTCTCCATGTGTGACAGCGGGCATGGTAGTGGTGGTCTTGCTCCACTGGATGTGTTCCGTTGTGGTGGTCTTGCTCCACTGGATGTGTTCCGTTCCCCATGTTTGACAGCGGGCATGGTGGTGGTGGTCTTGCTCCACTGGATGTGTTCCGTTCCCCATGTGTGACAGCGGGCATGGTGGTGGTGGTGGTCTTGCTCCACTGGATGTGTTCCGTTCTCCATGTGTGACAGCGGGCATGGTGGTGGTGGTCTTGCTCCACTGGATGACACGGGCGTGCTTCACACACATGTAATGATGTGTCTCAGGGAAGTACTATCTCCCTTTGGGGGATGGAAGGAAAACAAGGGTGGGCTGGGTCACAGCCTCGTGAAAAGAGCACGGGAGAAGCTAAAACGACGGACATTCTTTGAAAGCCGTGCCTATTTGTTTCCTTCTGAGCTGCCCAAGGAGGTTTAAAGTGAGTCTGACATTGTTGCACTTTGGGATTTTGTTCCATTCAATTTTGCAGTCTGCAGAAAGTAAAACACCAATTTGCTGCATTGATAGATCTAACCATCCATCCATTTTCTACCGCTTATTCCCGTTGGGGGTGGCGGGGAGCGCTGGTGCCTATCTCAGATACAATAGGGCTGAAGGCGTCGTACACCCTGGACAAGTCGCCACCTAGATAGATGGATAGTACTTTATTGATTCCTTCATAGACACTTGCATCATGTGTTGCCTTCATTATAACACTTATATAAGACTTTTAAAGTGATTTTGATAGTAGGCTAATATAGACACTTGCACCATATGTTGCCTTCATTATAACACTTATATAAGACTTTTAAAGTCATTTTGATAGTAGGCTAATATAGACACTTACATCATGTGTTGCCTTCATTATAACACTTATATAAGACTTTTAAAGTCATTTTGATAGTAGGCTAATATAGACACTTACATCATGTGTTGCATTCATTATAACATTTATATAGGACTTTTAAAGCATTTTGATAGTACGCTAACATAGACACTTACATCATGTGTTGCATTCATTATAACATTTATATAGGACTTTTAAAGCATTTTGATAGTACGCTAATATGGACACTTGCATCATATGTTGCCTTCATTATATCACTTATACAAAACTTTTAAAGTCATTTTGATAGTAGGCTAATATAGACACTTACATCATGTGTTGCCTTCATTATAACACTTATATAGGACTTTTAAAGTAATTTTGATAGTAGGCTAATATAGACACTTGCACCATATGTTGCCTTCATTATAACACTTATATAAGACTTTTAAAGTCATTTTGATAGTAGGCTAATATAGACACTTATATCATGTGTTGCCTTCATTATAACACTTATATAAGACTTTTAAAATCATTTTGATAGTAGGCTAATATAGACACTTACATCATGTGTTGTCTTCATTATAACACTTATTTAAGACTTTTACAGTCATTTTGATAATAAAATTATACAGACACTTACATCATGTGTTGCCTTCATTATAACACTTATATAAGACTTTTAAAGTCATTTTGATAGTAGGCTAATATAGACACTTACATCACGTGTTGTCTTCATTATAACACTTATATAAGACTTTTAAAGTCATTTTGATAATAGGCTTATATAGACACTTACATCACGTGTTGTCTTCATTATAACACTTATATAAGACTTTTACAGTCATTTTGATAATAAAATTATATAGACACTTACATCATGTGTTGCCTTCATTATAACACTTATATAAGACTTTTAAAGTCATTTTGATAGTAGGCTAATATAGACACTTACATCACGTGTTGTCTTCATTATAACACTTATATAAGATTTTTACAGTCATTTTGATAATAAAATTATATAGACACTTACATCATGTGTTGCCTTCATTATAACACTTATATAAGACTTTTAAAGTCATTTTGATAGTAGGCTAATATAGACACTTACATCATGTTTTGCCTTCATTATAACACTTATATAAGACATTTAAAGTCATTTTGATAGTAGGCTAATATAGACACTTACATCATGTGTTGTCTTCATTATAACACTTATATACGACATTTAAAGTCATTATGATAGTAAGCTAATATAGACACTTGCACCATATGTTGCCTTCATTATAACACTTATATAACAATTTTAAAGTCCTTTTGATAGTAGGCTTATATAGACACTTACATAATGTTTTGCCTTCATTATAACACTTATATAATACTTTTAAAGTCATTTTGATAGTACGCTAATATAGACACTTGCATCATATGTTGCCTTCATTATATCACTTATATAATACTTTTAAAGTCATTTTGATAGTAGGCCAATATAAACACTTACATCATGTGTTGCCTTCACTGTAACACTTATATAAGTTCTCTAAAGTCATTTTGATAGTAAGGTAATATAGACACTTACATCATGTGCTGCCTTCATTATAACACTTAAATAAGACTTTTAAAGTAATTTGATAGTAAGCTAATATAGCTGATATAGACACTTACATCATGTGTTGCCTTCATTATAACACTTAAATAAGACTTTTAAACTCATTTTGATAGCAGGCTAAGATAGATACTTACATCATGTGTTGCCTTTATTATAACACCTTTAATTTTGTGGGGCTGTAGACCGATTTTCGGTTTGTATTGTTTATTCCTTCATAGACACTTGCATCATGTGTTGCCTTCATTATAACACTTATATAAGACTTGTAAAGTCATTGAATGTAGGCCAATATAGACACTTACATCATGTGTTGCCTTCATTATAACACTTAAATAAGACTTTTAAACTCATTTTGATAGCAGGCTAAGATAGATACTTACATCATGTGTTGCCTTTATTATAACACCTTTAATTTTGTGCGGCTCCAGACCGATTTTCGGTTTGTATTGTTTATTCCTTCATAGACACTTACATCATGTGTTGCCTTCATTATAACACTTATATAAGACTTGTAAAGTCATTGATAGTAGGCTAATATAGACACTTGCATCAGGTGTTGCATTCATTATAACACTTATATAGGACTTTTAAAATAATTTTGATAGTACGCTAATATAGACACTTGCATCATATGTTGCATTCATTATAACACTTATTTAAGACTTTTACTGTCATTTTGATGATAAGCTTATATAGACACTTACATCATGTTTTGCCTTCATTATAACACTTATATAAGACATTTAAAGTCATTTTGATAATAGGCTTATATAGACACATCATGTGTTGCCTTTATTATAACACTTATATAGGACTTTTAAAGTCATTTTGATAGTAGGCTAATATAGACACTTGCATCATATGTTGCCTTATTATATCACTTATATAATACTTTTAAAGTCATTTTGATAGTAAGCTAATATAGCTGATATAGACACTTACATCATGTGTTGTCTTCATTATAACACTTATATAGGACTTGTAAAGTCATTGATAGTAGGCTAATATAGACACTTACATCATGTGTTGCCTTTATTATAACACCTTTAATTTTGTGCAGCTCCAGACCGATTTTCGGTTTGTATTGTTGGTCCTGGTTTAGACCATATTTACAGTTAATACATGATTTACAGTTAATACTTGCGATCGGTAGCGGTATCGGCCGTTCTCACTCATGGATGACCCGTCTCGGAATCAGCAGCCTAAAACCCTACTTAGCTAACCACAACTTTAATTAAAAAAGTCATTTTCCTGTGTGATGGCCGCCAATGAAATCAGGTGTTCAAACGTCTTAACTCAAGTATCTGACATCTACGAAAAAGTATCCATGTCTTCAGATTTGTGCGGATAGAACTAGTTAAACATCAAAGCTAATTTTATTCGAAAGCTGCCCGTGCCTGGAAGGGCCGCAGATCCCCCCCAACCCCCCAACCAACCCCCCTCACCCCCGTGCCTGACGCACATCCCACCCACACGGTGCAGGCTGCAGGCTGCATGCCTACACCGCCCGATGTGTGCGCTCGCCTGGAAATCCTGTCCCACGTCGGCCAGAACCAGTGGGCTCGGGCATAATTTCCCTTTTTTCTTTCATTTGTTTTTGGGGAACGACGCTTCAACTGGAGCGTGGCTGGAGGTGCAGCGATGGCGCCATGCTGAATATAAATCAGACCCCCTCGCTCGCCGTGTTCTCTAATAAATGCTAATAAACACTTTCAAGGCATGCAAGGCAACTTCAAAGGTGAAAGTGTGCGACACGGCGAGTGCACGGGAGGACAGGAAATGGAAGTGGAAGGAAATTCTCAGGTGACCCCGAAGCCTTTTTTTAAAGTCCTACTGAAAGCCACTACTAGCGACCACGCAGTCTGATAGTTTATATATCAATGATGAAATATTAACATTGCAACACATGACAATACGGCCGCTTTAGTTTACTAAATTACAATTTTAAATTTCCCGCCGAGTTTCCTGTTGAAAACGTCGCGGAATGATGACACGTGTTTGTGACGTTATTGGTTGGATGAGACATATTAGCCCAGCACCACTCATGGCTAAAAGTCGCCTCTTTTCATCACATAATTACACAGTATTTTGGACATCTGTGTTGCTGAATCTTTTGCAATTTGTTCAATTAATAACAGAGAAGTCAAAGTAGAAAGATGGAGGTGGGAAGCTTTTAGCCTTTAGCCACACAAACACACGATGTTTCCTTGTTTAAAATTCCCGGAGGTGAAGCTTTACTATGGATCAGAGCGGTCAAGCCAACATGGATCCCGACTACATGTCAACCTGCAATTTTAGTGGGAAAATTGTGGTAAAAACTCTGCTCTTACCGGAGACATCAGTTGAGCTTGCGCCGTTCATGCAGCTGTCGTAACTTTCCTCAGAGATACTGGCGGTCACCACACCCGTGGCCACACCCCTCTGACTTCAGGTACTATTTAATCTCACTAAAACACTAGCAACACAATAAGCAGATAAGGGATTTCCCAGACTTATCCTAGTAAATGTGTCTAAAAACATCTGAATCGCTCGCATTTGCCCTTGCCTTTTTTTTTTTTTTCCCTTCTAGGCCAGGGGTTGGAACCTTTTTGGCTGAGAGAGCCATACAAGCCAAATATTTTTGTAAGTATTTCGTGAGAGCCATATCATTTTTTTTATTTTTTTTTAAACACTGAATATGCGTGCATTTTTAAGAAAGACCAACATTTTTAGAGTTTAATAAGTATCTTATTCTCTTTAATAACATTGTCATTCTGAGGCTAACCAACAATAAATGAAATACTTCTTACCATTAATGCGACTTCTTGAACAGGTGTGGTAGAAACCGGATGGATGGATTAAAATGCATGAGAATGTTTTATATTTTGAACGTTATTTTTGACACTGTGATTACCAGCGGAATTATTCATTACTTATCTTGTTAAGCAATGTCAGCTAAGATTTATCTGAGAGCCAGATGCAGTCATCTGGCTCTAGAGCCATAGGTTCCCTACCCCTGTTCTAGGCCTTCACTCTAAATTTCCTCATCCGCGAATATTTCATCCTCGCTCAAATTGATGGGGAAATTGTCGCTTTCTTCGGTCCGAATAGCTCTTGCCGCTGGAGGCTCACATTATAAACAATTTGAGGATGTGAGGATCCCTCACACCGGTGACGTCATCGTCTGCTACTTCCGGTACAGGCAAGGCTTTTTTATTAGCGACCAAAAGTTGCAAACTTTATCGTGGATGTTCTCTACTAAATCCTTTCAGCAAAAATATGGCAATATGGTGAAATGATCAAGTATGACACATAGAATGGACTTCAAATTGAGATTTAGCCGTTACATGAGGCGTCTGCTCTCCTTTTCGCATTGTCTTCAAAGTTCCTTTCCTTCTCACTTATATTTCATCACCTCTCACATGTCTTCTTAAGACATATTTGATCTTTTTTAGCGGACCGAGGCCTTCCATCTTAGCTCATCTCCCACCTGTTTTATTTCTTCCACGTGCACACTGCAAAAAGTCAGTGTTCAAAAACAAGAAAAAAAAACACAAAAATTAGGGGTATTTTACTCGAACCAAGCAAAATTATCTGCCAATAGAACAAGAAAATTTGGCTTGTCAAGACTTTCCAAAACAAGTAAAATTAGCTAACCTCAATGGACACTTGGACAAAAATAATTTCAAGAATGTTTTAGGTCATAGGTCATAAAATGTCGGAAACAAGCTGTAATATCTTACTGAGATCGCTTAGGACTAAAACACTTAAAACAAGTAAAACACTCTAACATAAAATGTGCTTAGTGAGAAGAATTATCTTACCACCCAGAAAATAAGCAAATATCCCCCTTATTTGAGATATTTGGATTCCAGTTTTTGCAGTGCATGCCACGTCTACCCCTCACTGGGCCGTGGACGTCCTCTGTAGCGCACGTATGCAATAATGGAGAGGCACGGCGGTGTGCTGCCTCGCTCCAACTTTCTCGGACTTTCTGTGCTTTGCGGCCAGAGAGTCGGCGCTCTCATGCGGAAGAGCCCCAGGGCAAAAACAAGTGCAGAAACTAGTTTTACTTCCTGGAATGATGAGTCTTGACACTGTACTTTTATCTGGCGTTACAGCCGACCCTTCCGAGATTTCATTTTTCAGGGCATCACCTTCAATTTGGAATCCAATAATCTTGGCTCTGTAGGAAAAAAAAAAAAAGTAGAAAAATATAAGAATAGCAAAAAAGAGCAGAAATGATTGCGAGAGTTGATAAGTACTTCTTTGAAAGAGAACATAACATTTTATTTCAGGTCTTAACGTTTTGACTAGGGGGCCGCATTGGGCTATACATGTACTGTATATATGTATATATATATATATATATATACATCCATCCATCCATCCATCCATCCATTTTCTACCGCTTATTCCCTTTTGGGGTCGCGGGGGGCGCTGGCGCCTATCTCAGCTACAATCGGGTGGAAGGCGGGGTACACCCTGGACAAGTCGCCACCTCATCGCAGGGCATATATATGTGTATATATATATATATATATATATATATATATACATATATATATCCATATCCCTCCATCCATCCATCCATCCATCCATTTTCTACCGCGTATTCCCTTTTGGGGTCGCGGGGGGCGCTGGCGCCTATCACAACTACAATCGGGCGGAAGGCGGGGTACACCCTGGACAAGTTGCTACCTCATCGCAGGGCATATATATATATATATATATATATATATATATCCATCCATCCATCCATTTTCTACCGCTTATTCCCTTTTGGGCTCGCGGGGGGCGCTGGTGGCTATCACAGCTACAATCGGGTGGAAGGCGGGATACACCCTGGACAAGTCGCCACCTCATCGCAGGGCATATATATATATATATATATATATATATATATATATATATATATATATATATATATATATATCCATCCATCCATTTTCTACTGCTTATTCCCTTTTGGGGTCGCGGTGGGCGCTGGCGGCTATCACAGCTACAATCGGGCGGAAGGCGGGGTACACCCTGGACAAGTCGCCATCTCATCGCAGGGCATATATATATATATATATATATATATATATATATATATATATATATATATGTGTATATATATATACACACATACATCCATCCATCCATTTTTTACCGCTTATTCCCTTTTGGGGTAGCTAGAGGCGCTGGCGCCTATCACAGCTACAATCGGGCGGAAGGCGGGGTACACCCTGGACAAGTCGCCACCTCATCGCAGGGCATATATATATATATATATATATACATATATATATATATATATATATATATATGTATATATATATGTATATATATATATATATATGTATATATATATACTGTATTTCCTTGAATTGCCGCCGGGTATATAGTATGCGCCTGCTTTCGCAAAATAATTAGCGCATGTTTAGCATTACCGCCGGGTCAAACTCGTCACGTCACGAGTGACACTTCCCCTGTCATCATTTTCAAAATGGAGGAGGCTGATTTCAACACCGGTAATTAGAAATCGCATAAAGGGAAGAAGATTAAGAGCTATTAAGTAGGATTTAAGGTCCAAGCTATTGAATATGCTAAAAAGAACAGTAAGCAGCTATGTTTTATTAATATACCGTAGCTGCGTGTGTCAAATATGAGTCATTCAATGACTCCCGCCTCCTGGTGGTAGAGGGCGCTAGTGATCCTTCTTGCGACTACTCGGCTGCAGAAGAAGTGACAAGGAGTGACGTGATATGTGCTGGGAACTGATTTGACGCGGTGGGGTGCCCGACGGACCTTTAAGGATGTAACACCACTACTCCTATGCTGGCTATGTAAACAACCAGGCTGAAATAAAGCATTATTCTGACAGTTTCAGGTCTCCTCAAATTGTGTGAGTGTTTCCGGGTTCAACCAGACATTCTGGCATTTCAAATTGACCGTTCAGAACTTCTGTCCGGTCTCAGGGTCAGATCTGGGAAAGAAAAAAAAAAAACTGCCTACAGTTGCTCAAATGTGGAGCAAGTAGCAATTAAAGCTACGACTATGACTGACTGCCGGGTTAAAACTCCTTGTTGATTTGCGTCTGACTCGCCTCTTGCTGTGTAATTTAGGACTGTCCTATTATTTGGTTCTCAACATGCTGATAGGCGACTTTACATTTACTTTGGCGGAGTTATGTGTTGAGTAAATACATTTACCCTGCAGTTAGTGTTGGACAGTGTTGACCCAGGGCGCCCTCACAATTAGCGGTCCACTGTGTTGGCACCAGTACTCTTCAAGAACCCTGGCATAAAACCCCGTGGCGGGTTTCCTTACGGCTTCACTACAAGCATCTGTCATCCTGCATTACTGCAATGGACGCCGCCCTGCGTTCTTTATGTTGTTGATTAGCAACATGACAAGTGTGCAGCCGGCGAAGACAAACTGTACCGCACAAATTTGTTTTCCTTGGCATCGGACCGTTGTGTAACTTGTGTGTGTGTGTGTGTGTGTGTGTGTGTGTGTGTGTGTTGACAGTCTCCGTCTCGGCGCTCGGGGCGCAGAGGGGAATAATACTTTCAGGAAGGCTTTTCAAATAAATCCTCAGCATGTCCAGAGTGCCCCGTCTCTATGGTAACCAAGGCTTCATTGTGTATTTGTGGTAAAACACACAGCTCTGCCTGCCGTCGGAGGCCTGCAGTCATGCTCGTCTGTTCAATTCCCATTTACTAAATCACGGGGAGGCAAAGCCTAATAGAGATTCTATTTTAAAGGGGGTAAAGAAGCGTAATCAAGTCATTATAGCTCCCTTTATATATATATATATATATATATATATATATATATATATATATATATATATATATATATATATTGATTGGATTATCCAGAGAATAGTACTCGATACCGTGGTAGAGCGCAATATGTAGGTGTGGGAAAAATTACAAGACAGTTCTGTAGAGATGAAGTAGTCTTGGCTTCACGGTGGCAGAGGGGTTAGTGCGTCTGCCTCACAATACGAAGTTCCTGCAGTCCTGGGTTCAAATCCAGGCTCGGGATCTTTCTGTGTGGAGTTTGCATGTTCTCCCCGTGAATGCGTGGGTTCCCTCCGGGTACTCCGGCTTCCTCCCACCTCCAAAGACATGCACCTGGGGATAGGCCCCTCCCACCTCCAAAGACATGCACCTGGGGATAGGCCCCTCCCACCTCCAAAGACATGCACCTGGGGATAGGCCCCTCCCACTTCCAAAGACATGCACCTGGGGATAGGTTGATTGGCAACACTAAATGGTCCCTAGTGTGTGAATGTTGTCTGTCTATCTGTGTTGGCCCTGCGATGAGGTGGCGACTTGTCCAGGGTGTACCCCGCCTTCCGCCCGATTGTAGCTGAGATAGGCGCCAGCGCCCCCCCGCGACCCCAAAACAGAATAAGCGGTAGAAAATGGATGGATGAAGTAGTCTTGTGATTTTTCCCACACCTACATATATGTGTGTATATATAAATATATATATATATATATATATATATATATATATACATACATACATATATATACTTCTTCTGCAGCCGAGTAGTCGCAAGAAGGATCACTATATATATATATATATAAATATATATATATATACTTCATCTCTACAGAACTGTTTTATGAGGGGTTCCCTCAATCATCAGGGGATATTAACATTTTAAAATCTCCTGATGATTGAGGGAACCCCTCATGAAACAGTTCTGTAGAGATAAAATAGTCTTGTGATTTTTTCCCCACACATACATATATATATATATATATCCATCCATCCATTTTCTACCGCTTATTCCCTTTTTGGGGTCGCGGGAGCGCTGGTGCCTATCTCAGCTACAATCGGGCGGAAGGCGGGGTACACCCTGGACAAGTCGCCACCTCATCGCAGGGCCAACACAGATAGACAGACAACATTCACACACTAGGGACCATTTAGTGTTGCCAATCAACCTATCCCCAGGTGCATGTCTTTGAGGTGGGAGGGGCCTATCCCCAGGTGCATGTCTTTGGAGGTGGGAGGAAGCCGGAGTACCCGGAGGGAACCCACGCATTCACGGGGAGAACATGCAAACTCCACACAGAAAGATCCCGAGCCTGGATTTGAACCCAGGGCTGCAGGACCTTCATATTGTGAGGCAGACGCACTAACCCCTCTGCCACCGTGAAGCATATATATATATATATATATATATATATATATATATATATATATATATATATATATATATATATATATATATATATATATATATACATACAGTCGTGGTCAAAAGTTGACATACACTTGTAAAGAACATAATTTCATGGCTGTCTTGAGTTTCCATTCATTTTTACAACTCTTTTTTTGTGATAGAGTGATTGGAGCACATACTTGTTGATCACAAAAAACATTCATAAGTTTGGTTCTTTTATGAATGTATTACTGAAAATGTGAGCAAATCTGCTGGGTCAAAAGTATACAAACAGCAATGTTAATATTTGTTTACATGTCCCACGGCAAGTTTCACTGCAATAATTCGTTTTTGGTAGTCATCCACAAGCTTTTAGTTTAATTTTTGACCACTCCTCTTGACAAAACTGGTGCAGTTCAGCTAAATTTGTTGGTTTTCTGAAATTGACTTGTTACTTCATTATTGTCCACACGTTCAAGTCAAGACCCTGGGAAGGCCATTCTAGACTTTAATTCTAGCCTGATTCAGCCATTCCTTGACCTGCAGATTGTCTGCAGACACTATAAGGCACGCCCACAGCAGAGAAAGAGCGCCTGTGGGCGTGGCCCGCAGTGTGTTCGTCAGGATGCAAAGATGAGAGTAATCTTCCTTTTTCATCCTTTTTTGTCCCATTTACTCTCTGTAAAGCACCAGTTCCACTGGCAGAAAAACAGGCCCAGAGCCTAATAATACCACCACCATGCTTGACGGTAGGCATGGTGTCTCTGGGATTAAAGGCCTCACCTTTTCTCCTCCAAACGTATTGCTGGGTATTGTGGCCAAACTAGCTCAATTTTGTTTCATCTGACATCACATTTCCTTGTTGAATCAATAAAGTACTATCCATCTATCTATCCATCCATCCATCCATCCATCCATCCATCCATCCATCCATCCATCCATCCATCTATCCATCTATCCATCTCTCTCTCTCTCTCTCTCTCTCTCTCTCTCTCTCTCCTCTCTCTCTCTCTCTCTCTCTCTCTCTCTCTCACTCTCTCTCTCTCTCTCTTTTCTCTCTCTCTCTCTTTTCTCTCTGTCTCTCTTTCTCTCTTTCTCTCTTTCTCTCTCTCTCTCTATCTCTCTCTTCTCTTTCTTTCTCTTTCTCTTCTCTCTCTTTCTCTCTCTCTCTCTTTCTCTCTCTCTCTTTCTCTCTCTCTCTTTCTCTCTCTCTCTCTTTCTCTCTCTCTCTTTCTCTCTCTCTCTCTTTCTCTCTCTCTATTTCTTTCTCTCTCTCTCTCTTCTCTTTCTCTTTCTCTCTCTTTCTCTCTCTCTCTCTTTCTCCATCTTTCTCTCTTTCTCTTTCTCTCTCTCTCTCTCTCTTTCTCTCTCTCTCTTTCTCTCTCTCTTTCTCTCTTTCTCTCTCTTCTCTCTCTTTCTCTCTCTCTCTCTCTTTCTCTCTCTCTCTCTTTCTCTTTCTCTCTTTCTCTCTTTCTCTTTCTCTCTTTCTCTCTCTCTCTCTCTCTCTCTCTCATGAACAATGAAAGAACTTCTGGAGGAAAGTTCTGTGGTCAGATGAAACAAAAATTTAGCATATATATATATATATATATATATATATATATATATATATATATATATATATATATATAATGCACGTTCTAAAGTAAAATGTAAATATATTCCCAAGACAAGTTGTATAGTTTTCTTGCACGCCCACAAGGTTATTGTACCAAAGTTCATCATATCTTGCCGCGAGCTCGCTATAAATTTGCAGTTTTTCACGGCTTACTCTTCCTCTGATCTGCTGGAGAGGAGGCGCTGAAGTCATTAGATGCCAATATAGTCTGACATGGCACTGTATGTGGTTTAATTTGAAGTAATTAGTTTCTCTACTGTACGCAGACACACACACACACACACACACACACACATAAAGATGCATATATAATTATTCATGGACCCTTGCACAGGGATTATAAAGTTTGATTGCATTGTAGAGTCCATGCACGGTGTGCTGTACAAGGTACTTCATTTTACTGTA